>NW_005841883.1:2237437-2243149 GCF_000455745.1 Alligator sinensis | reverse complement strand
CGCGCCGCCCCGCCGGCTCTCCCGGGCTGGCACCCCCAGAGCTGCTCTAGGCTTCCTTAACGTCACCCTCGTTTTCCCTCGTGTGCTTGAGGCAGCGCTGCACGGAGCGGAGTGGAGCGGGGTGCTAAGCGGGCCCGGGGCTTCCCGTGCTGTCAGAAACATGCGGGACAACCGAGAGCGGGCGCCTGGAAAGGCCGAGAGCCCCCGCCCCGTGTCATGCTTGGGCTCTACAAGGGGTATCAGAGTCGCAGACAGGGGGGAAGTGGAAGGGAGGGACCTCAGCAGGTCACTGAGTCCAACCCCCAGCTCGGAGCAGGACCAGCCCCATCTAGATCATCCCAGCCCCTACCCACGTCTTAAAAAGGTCCAAGGATGGACATTTCCACCACCTCTCTGGGTAACCTGTTGCAGTGCTTCACTGCCCTCCTCCTGGGAGAGTTTTTCCTAATATCTAACCTAAACTACCCTTGCTGTAACTTGAGATCATCGCTCCTTGTTCTGCCATCCCCCAGCCCAGTGGCAACACATAGTGGGTGCACATGCACCCTGAGAGTGCTGGTGTACCCCCTAACAGGCTTGGGTGATGGGCAGTGGGGGCAGGCAGGAGCACTGGTGCCGGCTGGGGGGTGGGAGCACTGGATGAAGTGCCGTGGCCACTTCTTGGCCAGTGCGAGTGGCTGCAGGGAACCCCAGTCAGCGAGATTCCCTCTCTGGTTGCTGACTGGCCCCCGCCCCCCCCCCCAAGTGGCACCAGTTGCCCATGCACCAGCTCTGCATCTTACCAGCCTTCACAATCCCCTGGTCTATTTTTTCTGCCTGTTCATCAGAAAAAGTATCTGAGGTGGACACCAGCTTAGCTGTGCACATAAACAATTTAGCAATGTACTTAATGGACACCTGGGAGGAGAGTGGGCCATGAACATGCTGCCCTCAGTCAGCTCTTTCTTCACGGCAGAGCAGATGGTAAATGACTGCCAGCTCACCCCACAGTCGGGAAGACGGTTAGTCCCTAGTGCAGTGATTCTCAGCCAGGGTGCTTCTGTCTTCTGTCTTAGTGTAGGAATCACCAAGTGAAACTACCTGTGGCATCAACCATTAAGCATCCCCTGAAATGTTATCTTTTAAATAGACAAAAACAGAATTCTCAAGAGCTCCCTAAGCTGTGTTCAAGAGAAACCAAGTCATATATTGCAAAAAGCAAGGTGTGAGAATTTTCAAGATAGCCTGAAATCCTCATGGCTCATAACATCCTGTAATAACCATTTTAGTGTAGTAGCAGATTCAGAAAATCTTTTTATCTTATTTCAAAATTTCACCCAGCAATTATGATAGCACAGTTACCCTAAAATTGCAGTTTAAATGAAAAATACATTCAGCAATGACTGATCTCTAAGAAACTACACTCAGAAGCCATGCAACTTGGTTTTAACATGCATTGCTATTTTTGGTGAAGCAGTATGAGCAGCTGGATGGAAGGAATGTATGGCAGGAAGTGAAGGAATGCATGACAGAAGGCTCAAATCTCTTGGACTTAGCTTTAACTTTTGTCCTCCCTAACAAGAGGTGAATGACTAGTGCAACACACATAATAGAGAGCTCAGAGCTATAAGCCCTTAAGCCACTTTTAAGATCAGCACTGGCCTTCCAGAATAGAACATACACATTTCCAAACAGATGGGAGTGGCAAATCCTTCAAAAGCTGTGTTTTGAAAGTGTGAAAAATAAACTGGTAAAAGCTTACTTTTCTTCAGGTTATCTGAGTGACATTGGATCAGCACGTAATTTGGACAGGTGAAAATCAGAACAGTGCAGAGGGCATGCAAATGCAGATGCTTTTACTGTATTATACTCTTGCATAAATTGGGCTATAAAAAGGATTCCTTTTTAAAGAGGCCATTTTTAAGCATCTGAAATGGACATCTGTTCATAAATAGAAGCATTATTAATAGCTATTTGCTTCTACTGGGCTAGAGTGGATTATGACCAAGAGGAAGGACAAGATGCATCCAAAAGGTGAGAAGCTGAAATTACCAGCAATTGCTATTCTTTTAATAGGGCACTGGTATGATGGTCTTCTTTCTGCCTTAGGCCAGAAGCACAAATCAGTTGTGCAGCATATTATCAGTATCTACAATTCATATTTACTGATATATTGGGACAGGATGGCCATAAATGCCACAAGTGGCATGGGCAGCCTGTGTGGGGTATGCAGCATATTGGAGAATAGGCACACAGCACAGCAGCAGAGCATTAGATTAGGCAGGAAACACAAGGCAGGGAGCAGAAAGAACAGCAGATTGAGTAGGGAAAAGAGAATGGCACTCAAGGGTGAGTGGGGCTTAGTTCGTGGCACACCTGCCAAAAAGTGTGGTCCCCACTGTGTTAGGATACTCCCCCAGGCAGAAGAACCAAGAGCCTAAGGCCTTGGTCCTACAAAAACCTTTGCGTGAAGTACTTCCGTGATTTGATTTCATTTACGTTTGTAACATTTCCAGGATCAGGTTCTTAATTTCCCCCTGCTTGCAGACTCTTAATTCTGCTCTTGTTAATTATTTCTACTTTGGTTAACCTGTTATAGAATAGTTCATTATAGAGTTAATGGTATCATCAGTCAGTTTTTACTAAGCAGCAATAAATTAAAATATAAAAAAATCATTTTACACATGTATTATAAATGTACAACTTCCGGTGTAATTTGTGGTGTTAATAGCATCATCCAATGCATAGCTGGCCTTAGGAGAAATGGCGCCCTGGCCCAACTTGAATTTTGGCACACCCTCATTTCCCCTGCCTTTTCCACCCACCCCACAAGTCTGTGCCGGTGCCCAGTGTAAGCAGGGGCATAGGCAAAGTCTGGCAGGGACGCAGAGCAGTATGGTGTACCAGGCAGGCAGGCAAACTAGAGCAGTGTGCCTGGCCCATGTCGCCCACCCCTACGGCTCACTCTGATCCTATGCTTCTAATTTCTAAAAGATAAAAACAAAAACCTACAAAACTTGTTTGTGGACAAAAGTAGTCTGTACTGTACAGTAATACATTTATAAAACACTCTCCCCCCTGGCTCAGTAAAGGCAACCCACTTAAAAAAATGCTCCAGAACTGTTACTTATATCATTCCCCATGGTTTGAATTTTAGAGTAAACAATGGTCATAAAAATCAGAATGTCTCTAATAAAAAAAAAAGAGAGGTATCAGAGACAATTTCTTTTTAACCCTATATGACCAGACCATACAAACACATGAAACAAAATAGATTTTTTTAATTCTTGTAACTGATACACTACAATGATGCAACTTTTTGTACAAAATTGTTACTGCAACATGTAATGCTTAAGAATTATGCATAAAACAGCACGATTACATTTGTAATAGGTTTTTTTCCCCCTAATCCTCATTCAAATCCCCGCATACAAAGATATATTCTTGCAATCTTGACCTTGGGATCATTGAGGTAAAATATAAGATGTAATCTGTGAAGATACTGCTTCTCAGAATTATGTTTGAAAGTCTGAGCATATCCATGTTGCAGGGACCCACTGGGGCTCATCTTGTGCACGACAGACTGCAGACAGCAACTGTACACAGGCCTCTTGTAAGCTGTCATTCACAACCACTTCATCAAAAAACTGGCCAAACTGAGCTTCCATTTTCTTAGCTGAATCTTCCATCTCCTCTAAATCCTCCTCCTGTAAGAGGCAGTACATACTGATAAAGTACCACTAATAGAGCAGTGCCCTCACCTGTGGCTCCTGAGCAACACTGTGCCTGTGAGAGACTGCTCTCATCTACAGGAAATTTTGCTTTCTACAGCAACATGTTCCTGCAGGTTGACAGAGCAAAGTGAGCTGCTGCCTGTAACACATTACTTGCTTAGTTTTATTGCTCATGTACCTGTTGGCAACCCCTAACATGACACATTTGGATGTTAAACACCCACATTCTCTCCTGTACCATACACCCCCAAATAAGACACTTACCTTGTTTTGGGGAAGGTGGAATGAACAACAACAAAAAAGATTTTCCAGGCATTATGGCCGCATAGAGCAGGAATAGAGCCTAATCTTGAGCTTACTCTCCCTTTCCTGCTTAGACAAAAGCAAGTTTTATCCCTTTCACAGCTCAGGTGTTTGCAGCTCTTAGCTGCTCAGACTAAAGCTGAAATGGCAACCGATGATGACTAGACAACATGGGTAGATCTAGGATTTTGAAAAGAGCTCAAAAGAGTACAGGGCTGTGAAATAGGAGAGATGAAGAGTAGCCAACATATAACAAAATTGCTGAAGAAAGGATAGCTTGATTGTGAACATCAAGATCATTAAAAAGGAGATAGAGAGAGAGTTAATACACATGTACTGAAGAGTAACCATGTAGGTTATGAGTCATGACTTCAATCGAATTCATCAGCACTGCTTAAATAGAAATGCAACTGCTGCTGCTAGGCAGGTTGCTTCCAATTTTGGGTGGAACAGGAATCACAGCGGAGTGTGACCGCACCCACACACTCTCTGTGGATCTGCCCCTGCTAGACTCTTCCCCTCTGTCCATACAGATGTTGCAAGGAAGAGAAGGAAAAGCAGCAGCAGCTGCCATATTACAGAATCTCCACGCTGCCATTCTGGGCAGAAATTCATCTCTCCTTGCTTAAGATGCTCAGCAATTTTGGAAGACTGATTTCTGGGGGCAAGATGAGTGTATATGTGAGTAAATATGGTAGGTTTATCATAGGTTTCCTTATCTATAATTTTTAAAATGGAAGAGCAAGTTCATGGTTGGAAGATAGCAACGAGTAGCCATGAGATCTGGTTTCAGTTCTTTACTTTGCCACTGACTTGGTCAAATCATTTACAGGTGGGGAGCTGAGGCACATACAAAGCAAAATGAGGATACTACTTTTCTAACACAGATGTAAGTGGGGGGAAGGTTAAATCAGTAATGTCTGTACTACACTTTGAAATACTCAAAGAAAATGTGGCATAAAAATACAAAGTAGTCCTAGGCACTGAATATGTGGGGCCCCCCCTTGGGAAGAGGCCAGGATAACCACCCATCCCTAACTGAAGACTAACAAACCCAGGTTGCTGTAAGGGGCTGTGGGGAGTGGGAGTAGGGGGTGCCACATGCATGTGTGCTTGAACACACATGCATGGGGCCAGAAATATGCCCAAGGCAGCAGCAGAGACCAGCTCACCAACTGTCTGAAGGTAAATTTATGAGGTTCAGGGTGGCAGATCGAGGCCCCCATAGTGGGAGAGAGAGCGGTGCAGGGACTCGGCCTGGGGGCATTGCCCAGCCAGTGCATGAGGGCTGGGGCAGGGAGGGGGACAGAGCCATGGGCAGCTTGTCCAGGGGGTAGCGGGGGGGGGGTTTCTCCCTGCCACTGCATGCACTCCTGGAGAGGGGTGCATGGGGGACATATACCCCGCCAGGTTTGTGTGCAGGGAAGGGGTGGATATGGGCTGCCTGCTGGGGGCCTTGGGTACCCTGCCATCCTCTCCCAGGAGCCCCACACCACCATGGCGAGGCACCCCTACCCACCTGGCTGCAGTGGAGGTGGGGGCAGTGATTCATAGATTGTAGAGTCGGAAGGGACCACAATGGATCATCATGTCCGACCCCCTGCCCCTGCCAGGAAAGAGGACCGAGGTCAGATGACCCCAGCCAGGTGACTATCTAGCCTCCTCTTGAAGACCTCCAAGCTAGGTGATAGCACCA
>NW_005841883.1:2195788-2237254 GCF_000455745.1 Alligator sinensis | reverse complement strand
TCTCTTGTGAAGGCTGAAGAGATTCAGCTCTCTCAACCTTCCCCCATAGGGTCTATCATGAAGGCCACTAATCATGCAAGTGGCCCTCCTCTGGACCCTCTCGAGATTCCCTGCGTCCCTCTTGAAGTGCGGCACCCAAAACTGGACACAGTACTCCAACTGCGGCCTGACCAGTGCCGCATAGAGGGAGAGCATCACCTCCTTTGTTCTATTAGTCGTGCATGAGCAGGTGCATGACAAGGTGAGATTGGCCTTGTTGATGGCCTCGTTACACTGCCGGCTCATGTTCATCTTGGAGTCAATTATGACTCCGAGATCCCTCTCTGCCTCCGAGCTGCTGAGAAGGACACTCTCCAACATATAGGTGTGCTGGGGGTTCCTCCTTCCCAGGTGGAGTACCTTACATTTATCTTTATTAAATTGCATCCTATTTCTCTCTGCCCATTGATCCAACCTGTCCAGGTCAGCCTGAATCTGCTCCCTGCCCTCTGGTGTACTAACTTTGCCCCATAACTTGGATTCATCAGTGAACTTGGAGAGGGTGCTCTCCACGCCCCCGTCCAAATTGCTGATGAAGATATTAAATAATATCGAACCTTGCGGGACCCCACTGCCCACCTCCCTCCAGGTCGAGAAGGAACCATCCACCACCACTCTCTGGGTGCGGTCCCTAAGCCAGTTGGCCACCCACCTGACCATGTAGGCGTCCACTCCACAGTCTGCTAGCTTCCCAATGAGGATAGGGTGCAAAACTGTGTCGAAGGCCTTCCTAAAGTCCAGGAAGTCCAGTGGCACAGACTTGTGCCCCCAGTGCTGCCAGGTGAATAGGGGGTGCCTTGCCATGGTGGTACAGCTCGTGTGGGGCTCTTGGGGAGAGGGCAGCAGGGCGGGGAGCCCCAAGCCCCCAATGGACCACCTGCATCTGCTCCTGCCCTCACACAGGCTCCACTCAGCTCTGCTTCAGCCATGCCACCAAGGAGGGGGGGCTTCATCTTTGGCCCCCCGCAGCAAAAATAAAAGTTTGTGCCAATGGAAGTAGTACTGTCATCAATAAAAAGCTTGAACTCTGTCATGACTTTCCTTCAAGTTATTGCAGGCTTCCCTTTTTAAAAATTGATGTTGCTGCTCCCAACCATTTGTGCAGCTCTCCCACATTATAAACCTTATGGTTCATTAAATAAATCCTTATGTTAAAAAAATCCTCGGACCATATTCTTAAAATAAGATGGAGTTCTGGTCTTTAATCAATCAATAGATTCAATCCAGAAAACATTCTGTAAGCAAAAACTGAAGTCAGTCCATTTGAATTCTGCCCACAGTGAATTTAGATGATCAGGCATCATTTGCCCAAGTCCTCTCAGGACATCCATCATCTAGAAAAACCACACAATGGACCAAATCGTTCTCTGGTGTATGTGGAACTTATACCAGTGTAAGGACAAAGATCCTTTAAAATATTAATGTAATAAAGGAATGTGACAGGTTGTGACCAAACACCAATGTGCTGTGTTGGACCTTTACTATTCCTAAGTCTCACCTTGAATCTTATGTTCACATAGTAGTCTGTAATGATCCTGGCATTTTCCCGAGACTGTCTCATGCGGCTCATGCTAGGTGGCTTGATGAAGATAATGTAGGGTTTTAGTTCATGGGTTCGAGCCACTTGTATTCCCTGCAATCAATCAATTAGTGGGCAAGTTAAAATATATTTCATGGGAACAAAATCTGGGATAAAAACAAAAGCGTTATGTACAAACTATTACAATTTGCAGACCTGGCAGTAATCTTATTCCAGAACACCTGTTATAAAATGATCTCATTAGTAATCCCCAGGCCTGCCATTGTTAAGTATTTGCACCACACCAATTACCTAATTCTATACAGTCACCTTATTAAGAAATGGTCAACTTCAATAAATAAAACCCCACATTAACAGGGTTTAAATTACCTAGGGTGTTTTTACATGTGCTCTGGTGGGTTGTGGGGGTGCAAATTTTAATTAGAGTGGGTCTCAGGAGTTGGTCTAATCAAAACACCCAGTGTCTTATGTATTCAGTGTCCCGTGTTCCAAAATGGTGGTGAGGTGCTTTAGCTAAATTACTGTGCTGTTTTACAACAATAATCAGTACTTGTGGATTGCTGTAAAACAGCAAGAGGCACAAAACATGAATAAGTACAATATCAATAAGAGCTACATTCTGCTATGTTAGCAGAATTATGTTTCTATTTTTCATTGGGTACCAAATTTAAGGGAAGACATTGAACACACAAGTGGCTGCAGAGCACACCTCCTGGCCAGTAATTCTGCTTTTGAGCAACACTCATTCTTTCAGACCCACAGTTGTCTAATTTCTAGTTTTCATCTCTCTAATTAGCAAAAAAAACCCACTACCAGCCTAATGCTTGAACAATGTTGACTCCATCTACCCAAAGGAAATTTCTCACTGGAGTTTATTGGGCCATGCTGCCTTTCTTTCATTTATGTTTTTAAATGTTATAAAATTAAAAACTATTAATGCCATTAAATGAATGAATTATTTAAGGGAAAATATCTGAACAGAGTTCTTTGCTGGACTTAAGTCTTCAAGATCTCTTGGACACCTACAAACTCAACCTTTTTGCCTTATCCTGCTCAATGTTAAGGCTGGAAAAAAGAAAGCCCACAATGTAGGTAGAAAAAGAAAACTTAGACAAGTTTTGTTATTTTTTTTCCTTGACTTAGAAGAAAGGGTAGTGCCCAAAAGTGAAGCATAAACAGAAATTATCTGAAATGATAATCGCAATGGATGCCTCAACATTTCACTACTATAGTTCCTTCCAGGGAGCATATTTAAAAAAACCTTTAAAATGATACCCTACTCTCCTCCTACCTCTTATCTACTGCCATAGTAATGAGTACAAGCGTGTTCCCTATTAGCCATTGTTGAAAGGGCCTGAATATAAATACATAGAAATGAGACATAAAGTAAGTGTAAGTAATTTATAGTAAAACGAAACTTAAGATTACAGAATGAAACTTAACGCACCAATCAGGTGTAAGCATACAGGGTTACTTTAGAGCAATTGGGAAGTCCCAAAACTGGCTCAGACCAGAAAAAATTGCTCAAAACTGGGTCAGTGGAGTGAAATGGGCATGCACCAGATGCTGCATCCATACCCGAATATGGGATTTATGGCGAGGCGGAGTAGGAGGCGGGCCATGACGCCAACTCACTCCATATAAACCGAGCATAAGCAATCCCAATTCGGAGGAGAACTCACTTGCAGAGCATCAAAGGAAAAATCGCAAGTAGTTTATGTTGCAGCCTGATGAACTGCGCAGAGTCCCCGAGACAAATATCTCACTCTAAGTGAACAAGTTGTCTCGCCTGAAAACCGCAGAAAACCAAGCCAGCAATGTCTCGTCTGACTCGGTAACAGAATAGAATAACTAAGTATGCTACACCTATTAGTGTGGTAAGTATGAAAAATGAATAATACAAATAATTCTGAAATCAGTAAAGTAGTTGTAACCTTTAACTGTACTTGTAATCCCTTTTCTGTAGTATTATTATCAACAGAAACAGGAGCAGCAATTTCTGTCATATTTTTGTATTTTGTGCTCATGTATGTTGTGTTTCGTATTGTTTATGAAAGCTAAGCAGTTGTACGAGAGATCTAAGGAGTGGTAAATTAGTTAATACATTGTGCATAATAAAGGAAGCTCAATAATTAATAACACCCACCTCAGAAATCTCCTCAGTACTTACCCTTCACACTCCTATATTCCAACTCCTAACGAGCTGTACCGTTCGGCCCTGTAACTTTACTGCACCCGCACAGTAACATCTACCTTAGAAGGGAATGACTACTTGCTCCTCAAAAATTCTCTCATCTCCAGTCTGATTCTGATGGATCATTGAGAAGAGGAAATAAAAAAGTTCCTTCTCTTAGAGACTATTTGGGAAAAGGGTTTAGTGAGCAACTCTGTAGTGTTTTATATATATCAAAGGTGTCAAATGTCTGTCCTGTGGAGCTCCTGGAGGAGTTAGGACTTTGGGGATGGAGTCCACCACAATTTCATAGCCTCATTAGTGGCGAGTGACAGTAGCATATATATATGGTAGCAGAAGAACAGGCACACTGAAGCTGTAGAAACAGACTCTCACAGGCATCTACTAAAAGTTGGCCTGATGCTTTTATTAGATTAGTTTCCAAACTACATACTAACCCAATATTCAGCTGTTAGCAGCACTTATTCAAGATGGACATGTGTGATCTGACAGTACACATTTTCCCCCCAAAACAAATTTTCAGTTGAAAATGTCTAATTGTATAATTTGACTACAACTCCAATTCTGAGGGTAAACACAATATAAATTAAACAGCAAATGCAGTTTGTATGCATTCTAAACAGTTGCAGTTTCCAGTAAGCAGGAGATTACAATGTTATTAAGGTTTAATCCAATTTTACCATAATTTCACTAACTGAGCCTTGTCTTTAATCAGTGATACAATGATAAAGATGCTACAGAACCATGCCTCAGGGTAAAGTTCAACCCGCATCTAGCAATTATACTAATGATTCCCCATAAGAAAGACCCACCACCTGATTTCCAAATGTGTGGGGAGTCCCACTGGCCAGAGGCTGACCACTGCTGATCTATGGAGTGGTAGTAGCTCTCAGATATATGATTAAATGGTGTTAACTGCTTCTACTTATTTCCCAGCTACTTAACTGCTTCAAAAGAAATAAGTATATTGAAACAAGTAGTTCTTAAGTTTATGGGTGGCTTCTTTTGAATCAATGGACTCTCATCAGCCCTCAGAATATGTTGCTAACCACCGTGTCCTCCAAGCTTCTCCCCACCAATTCTTTTTCATCAGACTTCTAATTGAAAAGGGCCAATCTGATACAATCTATAGACAACTTGTCATAGCCTCATGGACCACAGTTTGGGAACCACTTTACCAAATACTTTCCTAAGCATATTTTTTCACTTAAAAATTGCTGTTACCACAAGGATATTACATAGTTCAAAAAGAAGTGATGGCATGCTGCACAATCATAAACCTGAAGGGAGATGTTCATGACAGAAACCTCTGCAGGAAAGTGTGGCTTCTGCTGGGAACGAGTTCAGGGACTTATTGCACCCTTACTTTTGATCCAGACATGCACATGTACCTTTGATAAAACACCCGTAATTTATGCTTGTCACTAAAGCCAAATGCAAAAAAGAGAGGCATCTACTTCCAACAAGTGTCATGAGAGGGATTATGCTGTTTCTTTCTTTGATCCTATTTCTTCCATAAAATGCAGGCCTTGGATTTCTGCCCGACTCACCTGAGGTTCTAAATCAACTATGCAGACCTTCCCTTCATCCAGGACTGTTCGCACAGCATCAACACTGGTGCCATATAGATTTCCTTTGTATTCCCCATACTCCAACATTCTGCAAAAGTAATGAGAAGGGAAGGAAGGGAGAAATGGGGAAGAGCCTTTAAATTTTCAGATCGAGTGTCCTAGTTAAAAACACAATCAAGGCTACGGACAGACATTCAAAAAGCCCGAGCCTGAATTGATTCAATCTTTGCAGATTAGCAACAAACCAAAGCTCATCTCTTCTGACTGACAGTACTGAAGCATAACTTCAAAACTGTCCTGCCTTGGAGCATGTTGAACATTAAAAGATGGTGAGAAGAAAGCAATATTAGACAAAGGAACTCTAATATGCCTTCAAAATTACCTGTGAGTATAGACCAAATTTTCAAACGTTTCCTTTGATACATAGTGATACTCACGACCATTTACTTCATAACTCTTCTGAGCACGTGTAGTGTCTGAGAGAGAGAAAAAAAGTCACTATTAGGACAGTTTCTAGTGAAGAATAGAAATCTCCAACCACTATCTTTCTTAAACTGAAGTTGAAGATTTTAAACTCTTCACTTTTACAAGTAATCAGAAAAGTAATACATGATTTTTTTTTCCCCAAAAGAAAACCCCAGCTACACAACCTTTAGATTAGTAAAACTTCCAAAAATTGTACTTCCTTGAGTCTCCATTTGAACATATGGAGCATCATTGCTAAAACCGTTTACAATTTTTAAACTGTTTTAAGGCAGTACTGAGTTTGGGAATTTTCCTACTAAATGGGTTTTTTGGGAAAACATGAGTTTGGTTTTCTTTTTAAGCCAATGTGCTTCATAAAATGCATCAGGTAAGAATTGGAAGTCTGGTAACACAAGGTTCCAGAAGATCCAGAAGCCTGTCAAACCATTTTAATCAGGTTAACAAATCTTTCATTCATGGGCAGGACTAACCTTATGGTTACTGCATAATATAATACACCCATCAGGGAGCATGTTTCTCTGTCATTTCTGTGTTACTCTGTCATCAGCAAGGAATTCTCAATACATGTGTGGCCTGCTTCATCAGATCCTGAAAGCCCTCTATGTCCTCCGATTGACAGGTACAGGCTAGATGAGCAGGGGCCTGGGAATTCTGATCCAGGAACATAATGCTCGCTGCAATCTAAGGAGAGGTGAATGTGGCCCTTGGAAGAAGCTCAGGACATTGACTGAAGTCTTTGATTGAGCTGAAGGCTGTTGAAGGCCTCAGGTCTAAACCAGCCACACTGGCATCATTGCAACCTTTTTTCCCCCCTATTGCCTGCCATTCCATCCTCAAGCAAGTATGGTGCAGTGGCCCCAAAGACAGGAGTGAGTCAGTAGTGGAAGAGGCACAAACAGATCAGCACCAAGGACAGAGATTGTGCCAGAGGTATTGGGGAAACCAAGTCTAAGGGACAGTACCACCCACAAAGCCAGTGCCAGGTGGCCAATTCTAGGTAGGACCAGTACAGGTCAGTGGGTTGGCACCAAGAGCTCACCAGGATTTAAACAGTGGATAACTGCCTCAATGCGACAGAAATAATGTTATCACTTGACAAGTTTACCAAACCTCCTATGGCTCCTCTGTCACCACAGATGACAGGGAGGACAGATGTAACTGTAAAACAGCCAGTGTCCACTCCTGTGAGGTTTTACATAGCATCTGAGCTGGGGAGGAGGTTACTATCTAGTTAAAGCTGAGCAAGCAGCTACAAATTTTGTCAAAGTATAAACATCATCACTGACAGTGGGGAGAAGAATGTACAGAAAGTGGATGTATAATAAGAAAGGTATGCATATATGGGTGTGTTTAAGTATATAAGGTTTCAGGAAAATGCCCAATAGTAAGAAATTGATTATATAAATAGTCTGTAAATAGCCAGTAGTAGTAAAAGTAATGAATATGCAAGAAACAAAAGGTATAAAAGCAGGTTGGAAACAAAGGGTCATTGGACTACAGGACTATGCCCCTGAATGCTCTAGCAAGACATTAAAATGTCTGATCATGAAGACAGGGAGCAAAACTCACTTGCAAGGTAACTATAGTGCATTTCTTAGTATAAGAGCATGTGCTGTCTGCTGAATAAACCTACATTAGTGGAGTGTAAACTCCTGCATCTTAAGCATTCTCTCTTTCAACCCACTCGTTCCCTGATGCAAGGGTTTGAGGTAACACAAAGGCCTATTACTGGCCGGAAAGCAAAGGTACCACACCTGAGTGAAACAGAGCATGACCCATGTTATGAATGCTCAAGGACTGAACTTCTCAGGCAGTCAGAAAATAAAATTATACAAATTTGCTTTAGATTGCAATGCTAAAAGAGAAATTTGAAGCCTGGGAGCTTCCTAAGGATTTATATTGTCACTGTTTTCAGAATCTAAGCCAGCGGTTTTCAAACCTCCTAAAGTCACAGAATCCTTTCATATCGCTCCGGCTGTAGAACCTCTATGTAGATGACTGACATGGAGCCAGGCAACCTGGCCCAGCAATGGAGGTGCACTGCCTCCCAGTCCGCTTTGTCATTATCCCCAGTCTTTTTCTGAAACTCCTGATGACCTATCGCAGAACTCCAGGGTTTCACAGAACTCAGTTTGAAATCACTGTTCTAAGCAATTCAAACAATAGAGTGAGCTTTTCCTTACAACATCTGTGGGAAGCACTTCCTATCCCTGGGCTGGAAAATGAGATCTAATAAAAGTATGTGATTTGCCCAAAATAATGCAGATAACAAATTACCATGTCAAGAATCAAACCCAAGTCTCCTAAGGTCCAGAACCTTGACCCCAACTTCACCCTACTTCTCTTCCTGCTAGTTGGACAAGCCAGTCAAAGGCAGTATCATAGAATCATAGAAATTAAGGGCTAGATGGGACCTTAAAAGACCATTGAGTCCAACCCCCCTGCTCTGGGCAGGAAAACTGCTGAGATCAAATGATCCCAGCAAGGTATCTGTCCAGTCTCTTCTTCAAGACTTCCAAGGACTGCACCACCTCCTTGGGAAGTCTGTTCCAGATTCTGTTCACCCTTACCATAAAGAAGTTCTTCCTTACATCCAACCTGAAAACATCCTCTAAAAGTTTATGGCCATTGCTCCTTGTTCTCCCCTGGGGTGTTCCAGTGAATAGTTTTTGTCCCAGCTCCTGATATTCACTCTTTACGTACTTATAGATGGGCACCAAGGCCCCCCTCAGTCTTCTCTTCCCCAGGCTGAAGAGTCCCAGATCTCTTAGTCTTTCCTCATAAGTTTTGTCCTCCTGGCCCTTAATCGTTCTTGTGGCCCTTCTCTAGACCCTTTCAAGTTTCACCACATCTTTTTTGAAGTGCGGTGCCCAGAACTGGAAATAGTACTTCAGCTGCTATCTCACCAGCACCGAGTAGAGATGAAGTATCACTTCCTTAGCCTTGCTCATGGCACATCAGCTTATGCATCCCAGTATGCTAGTAGCTCTGTTGACTACAGCATTGCACTGGCAGCTCATGTTCATCTTGTGATCAACCATAACCCGAGGCCCCTTTCAGCCATCATGCTGACCAGGACATCTCTTCCTAACATATATTAATGTTGCAGGTTACTTCTCTCCAGATGAAGCACTCTGCATTTATCCTTACTGAACTGCATCTGATTCTGCTCTGCCCAGCTTTCCAACTTGTCCAGGTCCACTTGGATCTGCATCCTATCCCTTGTCATGACCGTTTTTCCCCATAACTTAGTATCATCTGCAAACATGGCCAGTGTACTTTAAAGAAAGCTTCATAAAAGTACTTTAAAAAAAAGATTACTTTAAACAAAGCTTCATAAAAGCAGATAAGCTTTGCCTCATTGCAGTTAGAAAACATAGAATCATAGAAAGTTAAGGTTAGAAGAGATGTCAGGAGATCACCTAGTCCAACCCCCTGCTCAAAGTAGGACCATCCCCAACTAGATCATCCCAGCCAAAGTTTTGTCTAGGTCGGGTTTTGAAAACCTCCAAGGAAGGAGCTTCTACCACCTCTCTAGGTAACCTGTTCCAGTGTATAACTACCTTCCTAGTGAGAAAACTCTTCCTAATATCTAACTTAAACTTCCCTTTCTGTAACTTGAGACCATTACTGCTTGTTCTATCTTCTGCCACCCCTGAGAGCAGTCTAGCTCCATCCTCCTTGGAACCACCCTTCAGGTAGTTGAAGGCTGCTATTATGTCCCCTCTCAGTCTCTTCTTCTCTAAACTAAATAAACTCAGTTCCTTTGGTCTTTTCCCCTCACCATTTTTGTCACTCTCTACTGGATTCTCTCCAATTTGTCCACATTCTTTCTATAGTGGGGGCCCAAAACTGAACACAGTACTCCAGATGTGGCCTCACCAGTAGGGGTGTGTGAAACAGGCCATATTCGATTCGGATTCCGGCCAAATCAGGGACAGTGATTCGATTTGTTGATTCGGATCACTGTCCTCAACTTGATTCAGCCGAATCCAAATCTGAAGATTCGATGCTGATTTAGAGAATCAGCAATTTGGACTCAGACACAGCTTTAAATGTTTTTTCTATTAACCTCAAGGTACCAGGTATGGCTTGTGAACGCTGTGATGCTGGGGCGGACGGAGCATCCCACCGGGGGGGGCGGGTCCAGTCCGGTCCGCATGCTTCTGATCCACTTCCAGGCCTACCGAGGAGCACATGGGACCCCCCTGTGTACCCCTCGGCTCAGTGATTGGCCAGGGGGGGACCCCACATGCTCCCCAAGACCCAGGAGGAACCAGTCGCTAAGCTAGAGTAGTGCGGGGGTTCCCCAGCACACTCCTTGGCAGACCCAGAAGTGGACCAGAAGTGCTTCTGGTCTACTTCTGGGTCTGCTGCTGAGTGCTCTGGGGATCCCCCGTGCTTCTGTGGGACACTCCATCTGCCCCAGCATCGCAGCATTCACAAGCCACCTGCTACCTTGAGGTATGTAGAAAAAACATTTAAAGCTGTGTCTATGTCCGAATTGCCGAATCTTTCCGCATCTCTCTGAATTGATTCGGAGGCTTCAGATTTGATTCGGAGAGATTCAAGGGTCCTGTGATTCGATTGGGATTCAGACCAAATCAGGCCAAATCTCTGTCGAATCAAATCAGGAACCAAAGCTTCACGCAGACCTACTAACCAGTGCTGAATTGAGGGGAATAATCACTTCCTTTAACCTACTGGCAACACACCTATCAATGCAGCCCAGTATGGCATTAGCCTTCTTTGCAACAAGACCGCACTGCTAGCTCATATTCAGCTCATCATCCACTGTAACTCCCCCCCACCCCCCGTCCTGTTTTGCAGAGCTGCTGCCCAGCCAGTCAACCCCCAGCCCATGCATGGGATTGTTCCATCCTAAGTGTAGGACTTCGCACTTGTCCTTGTTGAACCTCATGACATTCCTTTGGCCCAATCATCCAATTTATCTAGGTGACTCTGAATCCCAGCCCAATCCTCCAGTGTATCTGCTATTCCCCACAGCTTAGTTTCATTTGCAGACTTGCTGAGGGTGCACTCTATGTCATCTTCCAGGTTATTGATGAAGACATTGAACAAAACCAGCCCCACGACCAACCCCTGGGTCACTCCACTTGATACTCCACTTGAACATCCATTCTTGGAATGCCCTATAAGAGGAAGAACACTGATATTTCATATTTTCTTCCCTTAGAACATGAAGTTAAGGAAATTGGGGTGCAATGACATCCCTGAATGCCATGAGACGCTTTCAAGAGTGATGAAGCACCAGCACTGCCACAACCAGGTGAAAGTGCCCCACTCACCTTTTTCCAGGGGGCTCCTGCAGAGCCAGACTAGGAAACAGCTGCATGAGGAGTGTGCTTCCCAATCCAGCTCTGCAGGTGTCCCCTGGAAAGAAGTACATGGGTTAGTTCCACCTAATGACTCAGCAGCCAGAAGATAAAGTAGGTAAGATGAGACATTAAAACAGCGGTTCGCAACCACGTTGCTGCCAAATTCAGAAAAGTTACGGAGGGATGCCTTGAGTCTAAAACAATTGGAAGCCACTGATTTAGAGAATGAAAGGAATGTGTCACATACGTGGTACAACACTTTGAAACCGACAAGGGTTAGTCTGAATAAGTCGTCGCCTTAGCTCATTTATTCCGACTCCTGAAGGACCTGGATATTTAAAACAGAACACACACAAAGTAATATCAATGACTGAGACTATGCATAAAATCGACTCACTTTTTTAGTAAGTTTATATTTATAAACAGTCAAGGAACATGTTTAGTGAGAGAACTGATGAAGCAAATAACTAGGAGCAGTGCAGAAATCAGATTACGGCTTCTCCTGGAAGGAGTCCCTAGTGCTAGCATCACAAATTAGCAGTCTAATTTGAGGAAATGCAAAGTATCTACAGTTCCCACTGAATTAAAAAAAAGTTGCCAACATTCTGCACCTCAAGGTGCAAGACATGTCACTCTCCAGTCCTTTAAGCCATTGTCGGGAGGCACCAAGACCAGTTTGAATGAAAAGCTGGTTATCACACAATCTAGAGAGGACAAGATTTTTCTTTCAGCACAAACACCCTGGAATGTTGTACTTAGCAACATCAGAAGCAGCTTCCTTTTAGTCGTGAAAATCAAATTCTACTTTTGAACCTGCAACCTGTGACGCAGTAATATTCACCATAAAAATCCTACTCAATGCAAATTTTTATCTTTTAGTTTTCCCTTCTGCCTATGACTGAAATAGTATAGACTGAATTAATGTCACTTGAAGTGCCTGTGGGTTCTTAACCATAATCTTAGACCACAAGATACTTATCAGAGAGCATTTATAAATATTTATTTTCATGAGGCAAAGATTTCTTAGGGAGGTATCTTCTATTGGACCAACTGCATGGTTGGGATAGACAGATGTCTTACATTCTGTCTATGAATTGCTTGTCTAATTCTATCCCAACCATGCAGTTGGTCCAATAGAAGATATCGTCTTAAGAAATCCTTGCCTCTCATAATTCCTGGGCCATCATGGCTACATCATCACTAACACTATTGTAAGTATTTTCTCATCACTTCTGTATCTGAAGTTTGAAGCCGAACAGTTTCCCTGATAAACTGTACTTCCATCCGACATTTCTTACTCTAGTCTGTTCATAAAGTATTTGCTCAATGACATTTGGTTTTTTTTTTGTTGTTTTTTGGGGGGGGGGGCATTAAAGGATTTTGTTTCAGAACAGAAGCAAAACATATCCATAGACTCAAATAAAAGCTGATGGATGGCAAAAAGAAAGTTAGGTAAAATTTTGCACTCACCAATCAAAGAAGCATTTTAAAGAGTTAACTCTAAGGCCAAATTCAACAGCCACTGTAGTCAATGGTAGGACTCACAGAAGGTTAAATTTCATATTCCACAGGACTTTCATCAATATGATACTTTGCCTTCTGTATTTAGGAGAACCTGTAGGATTTGCATAAATAGGTACATCCCTATCTGTGGGGCACATTACTGTCAGTTGCTACAACATACCTACTAGCACAATCAGTCTGTTTCGATCAGAAGGATGTCGCTGGTATCTCACCACTTCTTCATAAGGGGCTGCTACTGTGCTGTAACAGATGCTGGGACACTGGGCATAACAGGACTGTTGGACGTTCTGGGATTTCCTCCGGCACAGACGCATGCTTCTTCGGAAACCAGCTGGAAGGAGCAGAAAGATACTGCTATTAAATCCATGCACTGAGTGCAGGTGAAAAAACACTAGTTCCATTTCACATAAAACACCTCAAGTTTTGCCTTTTCGAAAAGGAAAACATTAATTTGTTTAGAGTACTTGATACAGCAACTTGGTGGAAATCACTGAGCTCTGAAAGCAGTTATAGGTGAGATTTTCAAAATTACTTAGCACAAGGCCCATTGAAAGTCACCAAGAATTTAAGACCCAAAGAAACATCTCCAGAATAAAGCATGGAGGAGATTTAGTTAGAAATGGGCGATCTAATCTGGACATTTTTAACTGGCTTGAATTTTGTCTAATCTCTGAAGTGAACACAAATTTATTTCCAGATTAGTACCATTCATTTACCTGAAACAAACTGTTCCTTGACCTAGCAACCCATCTGAATGGAGATCTCACATAGACTATATGGCTTTGAAAAGTCCCCTCGCACAAAAGCATGAGGTATGAGGCACGGTCTGTCACAAAAGCTGGCCCTACCTAAGTTCATACCAAAGGAAGGGAACCTTAAAGACTTAGGTAGGAGGAGGGTGCCAGATTACACTAGCAATTTATTGGGGAGATTGAGTCACTTGGAGAAGCAATAAGGAAGAAGCTAATAGGAAAAGGTGGTCTCTTGGGATCTAAAAAGCAGAGTGAATAAAGATGGGATCAGAGAACCTTTGGGGCAAAATTCAGGAATGCTCCTCAGACAAGTCAGCTACATTCAGTTCAGCTTCAAGACAAACACACAGGCGAAGCCAAACCTGACTTGCTACTCACCACATACCAATAAAAATCCTTTGACCAGAATCACTGAATTCCTCCTCTTCTGACAGAGGGAAGGCAAGCACCCAGGGGAAAAGGGGAGAATATTGAACAGACAATGAGCTAAAACATTTGTTATTCTAGAACATGAAAGAGTAGGTATGGTCATAATGTTTAATTTCAGTTATATTAAGTACAAAGGTCAAACACTGTACAGCAGAGTCACATTGCATCAACGTTTCCATTAAAAAAATGTAGTACATCTCATGCTAGTTAATTTTAATATCGCAGTTTTTGAATGCTGGAACAAAGTCATTCTTTTTCTAAGAAAGTTGTGTCACATTGTTTTTATGCATGTATAAGCAGAAGAACTATGTCCAGTTTATGGTCTCCAGGTGGAATCTAGCTGCCATGAACCAATATTAAAATAATTGGAAGTTTGGTGGCTATAATACTACTAAATCTTTTAAAAACAAAAAACAGAACTGCACAACTCAACTCCTGTCTACGACTCCAACATTTGAAAACCACAGCATTGGGCACTTAGCTGCGTTCCCCACTACTCAAGCTAACTTTGTAATCTGTTTCCCTTCAGTTCTTTCTCCTCTGAAATGCTGTGCATCTGACATGGCCTTTCAGATCTGTACACATCTGTCTCCTTAAAATTCACTTATACTGAAAGTCTCTTGAATACTACTCCCTCTTTGAACCTTGAAAGCATTCATAAAGGCTTAGAAAATGTATTACAAACAAGATGAATTAAAAATGGTTAGGAAGAGATCTCTGACAGCAGTGTTTAGATCTCACTTCCTACAGGAAGCTGTACCTTGCTATGCTGTTTGTTGTTTCATGAGCACTTAAGTGGCAAAACTAAAAGTGATTTTAGGCATTGTCCTTAGAGAATGATCTAATAGATTTTACTTTTCACTTCTCTTGGATTCTTAGAAAGTTTGCTTCCAGTGTGTGTACATGCATAAATGTATGTGAGCAACTTGCTGTTTGTGATTATAGTGCTAAGACTTTGCCAACAAGTAAATTGGAGAACATGCTCTGAAGATAGGCTAAGATTTAGACAGGGTATGAATTATGGGGCAGGTAGGGGGGACGGGACTGAGCCCACCCCCACAACAGAGACAAGAACCCCCCTGCAGGCCAGTCAGCATGCCCACCCCCCTGCAACAGCCCAGAGCCCATGTACCACTGTGTGCAGCCCCCAGCCCATCCCACACCGCACCCTTCTAAGCAGCCCAGGTGGCAGCAACAGCTCTTAACGCAGGAGCAGGCAATTATTTTGGGCAGAGGGCCACTTACTGAGTTTCAGCAAGCCATCAAGGGCCACATGACAGGCAGCCCAGGGCAGATAAATGTTAATTTTCTGAATTTTTTAGGGGCCCCATGGGCCAGATAGAATGGCCTGGCAGGCCGCCTTCGCCTCCCAGGCCGCATTTTGCCCACCCCTGTGACCTAATGGCTGCCACTGGCCCCAGCCTCGCGGTACTGGTGGGGACCTGTGCACACAAGCCCGACCCTGGCCAATTTTTTTTGTAGACCCCTTACTGCCCCCCCACAAGAGACAAAGTGTAATTCAAACCCTGGATTTAGATAAAAAAGGGCACTTTTACACATGCTCCAAAGTGTTCTGATTAGAACATATCGGAGCAGCTGAGTCTGCTGGAGCGTTCTAATCAGACTGTTCCCCCATGATGCAGCATCTTGTGTATTCAGTGTCCCCATATGTCACAATGGTGGTGGTGGTGGTGGGGTGCTTTAAAGCTTGTTGAATAAGCTTTGGTTTAAGTGCCCCAGCTGCCATGTTGAAACATGGGACACTGAATACATGCGAAGCTATGGGTGTTTTAATTGGAGTGGCTCCTGGGAGCTGCTCTCATTAAAATGCAGCCTCCACCCCTACCTTGGAGCATGTGTACAGAAAGTAGCCTAGTTACAAAAGATAACAGATTTCTGGAATAAAATTGCATTATCGTCTGCCTAAGTTACTTTTCATGTTCATAGGACCATAGCAAAGTAGGGCTGGAAGACACCCCACAAAGCCATTTAGTCCAGCCCCCTCCTCAAAGCAGGATCATCCCTGACTAAGCCATCCTAGCCAAGTGTCTGTCCAACCAGCTCTTGAAAACTTCCAAGTATGGAAATTCCACAATTTCTCTAGGTAGCCTACTCCAATGCTTGATCACCCTCATAGTCACAAAGTTCCTCCTAATCTCCAACCTACATTTCCTCTGCTACAGCTTGAGGCCATTGCTTCCAGTCCTTCCCCTGCAACCACAGAGAAAAGCACATCTCCATCCTCTCTGTAATCACCCCTTAGGTATTTGAAGACTTATCAAATCTCCCCTCAGTCTTCTCCTCCCAAACTAGAAAAACCTGGTTCTTTCATCCTTTTCTCATAAGTATTGCTTCTCAGAGCTCTAATAATTTTTGTCCTTTTGCACTGGACTTTTTCCAAAACATCCACATCTTCTTAAAGTGTGGGGCCCAAAACTGGACACAGTACTCCAGGTGAGGCCTCAGCAGTACTGAACAGAGTGGAAGAATCACTTCCTTTGATTTGCAAGTGACTCTTGTTGATTCAACTCAGCATGCTGCTGGCGGGCTTTTTTATTTGTTTGTTTTTTTGTGGGATGGGGCAGGGGTTTGCCACAACACTCTTGGTTCATATTCAGCTTCTGGTCCATTGTAACCTGCAGGTATTTCTCCATTGCACTGCAGCCTAGCCAGTCATTCCCCAGTCTGTATATGTGCATGCAATCGTTCCATCCCAAGTGCAGGCGTTTGTATTTGTCCTTGTGAATTTCATCTGATCGACTGCAGGCAACTTTCCTATCTATCCATATCATTCTGGATCTTAGCCCTACCTTCCAAAGCATCTGTAACTCCACCCAACTTGGTGTCACGTGCAAATTTGCTAAGTGTGCACTCAATCCCACCATTCACATTATTAATGAAGATGCTGAATACTACTGGGTCTGGGACAGACCCAGGTAGACAGTACTTTCATCCAGTATGTATTTCCTTAGCTTACTAATAAGAATATCATGGGAGACAGTGTCAAAAGCCTAGCCTTTCCGAAGTCAAGGTATATCACATCCACTGATCTCCCCAGTCCACAGACCTGTCACCTTACCATAGAAGGAAATCAGGTTGGTTGGACATGATCTGCTCTTCATAAATTCATGATGGCTACTCCTGATCACCTTGTTAAAGTGTTCCCCCACTCTGGAGCACATGTATAGGCATCCTATATTTGCTCCTTTTCAGTCATCCATGACCTCACTTGGCATCCATGAATTCTCAATGAGGATAGCTAATGGCTCTGAAATTACAAAATTACCTTAGCAATTTTTTTCTGTACCCTCTTGTGCATCCCATCTGGCCCTGCTAACTTGAAAGCATCTACCTTCTCTAAGTAAACTCTAACCTGTTCTTCTGCTTCCTAGGCTGTTTGTCTTCTTCCCTATCTTTGCTGCCAACCACACTCATCATCTAGTAGCTGCCCGTTTGTGACGACTGAAGCAAAAAGGCATTAAATACTTCAGCTTTCTCTGCATTAGTCTTCTGTATCCCATACGGTGGGGGCAGAGGGAGGGCAGTCAAAGATATGGTTCATTGGCTGGACACAGTCTGTGAAGCCCCATCACCCTATCTCCAGTTTTACCCTAGATCTGGGTTGGCCCATGCAGCACAAGATGGACTGGCCTCACGTGTTGGGCTTTGGAAAAGTGCTGCAAACAGTGCCCACTCCAGGATCCATGCTACATGCGACACTTTCTCCCAGCCTGTCTAAAACTCTGCCTCATGGGCCTTCCATTCCAGGATCTGTGCTGCACACAGCATCCCACCACCCCCAGCTGGTCCAGGATAAACACTGTATGCAGTACCCACTGCAGCCAGACCATGTCCTGTGCTCCAAACAGCACCTGCAGTCACCACGTGCAACATGGGGCCTGGACCAGCTAGAATGGAGTGCTGTGTACAGTGAAGATCCTGGAACAGGGGAAGGGGGCGGGGGCACTACATGCAGGGTATGCACCATGTGTGCTGAATCTGGCATGGGGTTTATGAGGGTCTGTGGGGCCAATCTAATATTCCTCATCCAACCTGCAGGGCCAGATGAGTTTGATACCCCTACCATAAGGGACATATGATTTCTTTGGTCTTTCTACTTTTGATATATTTGTAGAATGCCTTTTTATGACTTTTTTCATCCCTTGCCAACTGCATTTCAAAACGTGCCTTGGCCTTCCTAATTTTCTCCCTGCATACCCATGCAATACTTTTATACTCGTCCCTAGTACTATAACTATGTTTCTACTTTTTATAGGATTACTTTTTGAGTTTCAACTAATTGAAGAGACTGCAGTCTAGCCAAGCTGGTCTGCTGTTGCACATCCCTTTCTTCTGGTATATTTGGCCTCCTTAAAGTACAACCAGATTTCCTCGGCTGCTTTTCACCTCAGACTTGCCTCTAAGATAATCTTCCAGTTTACTAAAATGCCATTCCTTCCCAAGCTTCTTTCTTTTCTCTTGTTGGGCATCTTTCCCTTACCAATACTTTCCAATGTGAACAAGTAAATAAACCAATATACTATAAATGGGTTGATTTATAGTATATATACTATATACTCTCTCATAGTTTGTAGTAATTTTCTGATTTTAGATTATTAGACTATAAGACTACTTCCTATGGTTGTAGGGACAGGACTAGGAACAATAGACTCCAAGTACAGCACAGGAAACATAGGCTGGAGAATTTCTCACTGTGGTCAAGTGTTGAAGCAGGCTATCTAGACAGTTTTGTGGAATCTCCATCCTTGGAAGTTTTCAAGAGCAGGTTAGACAGACACTTGACTAGGATGGTTTACTTAGGTATGAGAAGGCAACAAGCCTTGATCAGGGGCCAAAACTAGATGGCCTCCTGAGGTCTTTTCCAGCCCTCCTTTTCTATGAGTCTAGACTGCTGCTGAATATCTATAGGAGGCAAAAGAGATTTTAAAGTTACCTTCTTTAAGCTCCTCTGAAGATTCAGGTAAATGTAATAAAACAGATGAAAAATTAAGCAAAGTACAAGTGTAGGTGGTCAAACTGGTCTAATATGGCATGACATTTGTTTCAGTTTGAATAAAGACTATAAAATACACAAAGCATGTACCTTGTACCACAAAGTGTGTGTGCAAACCCTACAGCCCTGTAGCAAGACAGTGCACAGGCACAAGGCTTGTCTCAGACTGCTCTGCAATAGTGTACTTAGAATGCACACCTTGTAGCTTGCTCAGTTACTGAGCTGGGGTGATCTTTAGCCCAGGTGTGTAACAGGGCAGCTCAGGACCCTGGGTGGCAGAAGCAGCAGCAGCAGCGCAGCTGACAGGCCATGGCTGTTATTTTTCTGCCCCAACCACACTGCCCCAAAGGGTGGGCTCCCCACCTTAATTATGCTATTGCTTTGGCCTCTTATCTCTCTGGGTACACAGAAGCAGCAAAGAGGACTCAGAGAAATCCATAGGATTTGGGGGAATAACCCAGGAATGCAGCTATTGCAAGGGAAAGGAGAAGAGGGGTCCTATAAAATTTAGGTTAAGCAGGTGAGGAAGAGCACACATTCAAATTTGTTTGAACCCTGTCCTCCAGAAATGCAGCAGGAAGATGAAGGCAATTAAATTAAGCACAGCAAGTATATAGTTTGTGTGAAACAAGACATTTAGAGGGATCTAATTTACAGTAAAAGACCAAGTTTTGCAGAGCTTCTGGTATCCAGCTCACTGTATGAGGCAAGACTTTCAAAGTATGACTGCACTGCAAAAAGTGACTTTGAAAAAGAAACAAAAGGTTCCACAATAATGTCTCTGTGATTTCATACCCAATATGCTCAATGTACAACAAGCTAAAGGTTTTTAGCTATATGCCAGCCTTACATATTTAGCTTGGGGACTTAAGAATCTGGGAGTCTTAATCCTTCTGATTCATCAACAGTAACAAAAAATACTGGGTGCGTCTACACAAGACTTAACTTCATATTAGCCTAGTTTGACTGTGAAGTAAGCATGTGCCTGCATGTACATGTGCACATGCTTACTTCACAATAAACCTCCCTAATACAGAGTAAAATTTGCTACCTGCAAATGCAAGTTGCAAATTTATTCAGCATTAGTAATAGCACTGTAGTGCTTGTACAGATGCCTAACTGGGAGCAAAATCTGGGAGATAGCTCCCTGTTGCTGGGAGCTGCCTGCTGCCAAGGCAGGCTCTGCCACAGGAGCCCGACTGGGGACTATGTCCCCCTGCCCCGGCAGCAGAGAGCTGCAAGCCTCCTGCTCTGAGATCATGATCAGGGGGTGGGGGCTGGGAGATCCTTATCTCCCAGCCCACACTCCACCATTACAATTGGGGAGCAGGGGGCTGGGAGACACTTATCTCCCCCTACCCCTTCCCTGTAGCTCTTTCCAAGCTCCATGCCCCTGATGAGGGAGCCAGGGCCAGGAGCACCCTGTTGCCAGGACAGGGGGATATTGTCTCCGCCCCAGCAACACACAGTCCCCCAGGGCCCAGTGCTCACTGTCAGCCCCTGGGCTAGCACCTGGGGGAGCCTGGAGTTCCCCCCGGTGGCAGCAGGAGCCCACTGCAGGGATGAAGGGAACTGGGAGCTAATTTGTTCCCTAATTACTTCCTGTGTAGACACCATCCTAAAAACTCTTGCTCCAGAGTAGTTTACTGCACAGTTTACTTCTGCATGTAGATGCACCCACTATGACTAAGCCCTAATTACACCTATGTAATCCCATTATTCCCTTTGACACTGATGTTAGCTTTTGCCTTCAAGATTTGTATGTGTTAATTCATTAGTATTTATGTCCCCCTGCCCCAGCAGCAGGGACCTTCAAGCCCCCAGCTCCCAGAATGCAATCAGGGAGCGGGGCCTGGTAGATCCTTATAGAGTGTGTAGAGTCGAAAGGGACCACAATGGATCATCGTGTTTGACCCCCATCCTTATCTCCATGAACCTTGATGCACAAGGTGACTGAGCTCTCTCTTCCTTCTTTACAGAGGTAAGAAGAACAAACATTTTTGTTGCTAAAGTTACAAGATATGTCTCTAAATAAACACAGAACAACAGGTCTATTGAAGGTGGTGGTAACACCTTACAAAGCTAATAATAAATGCAAGTCTTTTTTAAAACCACTTGCTTGTCTGTTAATCTTTTTGGCAGTAAAGATAAGGGGGGATTAGAATTAGGTGGGAAACATTTTACTTACCAGACTCAAATATTTCTTCATCTTTAAGTCATCCAGAAAGCAAACACAGCGTAGGTTTAATTTCAATACTATTACTGTTTAAGGTAACTTAAAGATAACATGTAAGAATTTTTTTTCCTTTTAACAGCATAGGGACCACGTTAAGTTTTTAAGCTCCTAACCCCTACACTTACTTTCACCTCTTCCTAAATCAATTAGAAATAAGCTTGAACTACAGAGTGAAGATCTGAAACCAAAGCCATCAAATCTAAAGATGTTTGTATTTTCATTTTCCTCATCCCTACTTTCAATATAGTGATTCAGCTTGTAGTACCATACATAAGGTCACATACAAGATTATGTTCCAGACATTAAAATAATGCAACTGAAAGCAATGACAGGAACATAATCTCCAACTCAAGCTCTCTGCATTAAGAAATAAGGAAACAGACCCTGAGCAATGTAGAAACATAAGAATTGCTAGACCTAACATTAGGTCTCTAAGGGCACATCTATATGTTGCTATATGGCGACATTGCTATAGCACCGTGCTTTACTATTTCTTTTTGAAGTACTGAAGCACGGTGCAGTACAGGTGGGTACTGTGCTGTACACATGGCGCACAGGTAAATTTCACTGCTATGCCACTATAGTGGCACACTATACCTAGGGAGCATGCCACAACAACGACGTAGCTGGCAATCACGTGTAGGCACATGTGATTGCTACATCACTGTAGCATGCCATATGGTGACATAGCATGTCACTACATCGCTGTAGGGCAACATGTAGATGCACCTTAAGAGAAGCTGGAACTTGTTGCTTCTGATGGTAGCACAAGAAGTCCAGCAGTAAGCAGTATGAGATAAGCTGTCTTCAAGAAAATGTCTGCTTAACTTCCAATTAGTAAATTGGTGTAAGCCCTAAAGCTCATACCCTTTCCAAAACTGTCTTTTCATCATTAAGTCAACACTGGATAGACTTGTTATAAACATCTAACCCTTTTTGGCTCTTGATAAACTCCTCAATTCTTTTGACAATGATTTTTACAAACTCTATAAAACCACAGTAACTTGAATATTCCAGATATAGTGAGCCAAAAATCAGATGGGTTGCAGCCCTTAGATTTATAATCTGCTCAGTCAATTGGCTGGATTTCATTCAGTGGTATGTTTTAGAATAGCCATTATTTTCATAACACCTTATTTACAGCAGAGATCCACTATAACCGGAATGGTAACCTATTCATACAATACATCGAGATAGTTTGGAGCTTTTACTTCATATTTTTACTTAATTAAAAATAGAATTTCTCTCTTGAATGACTATAAAATAGATTCATTCTGTCCAAGAAACACTTATTGACTTTGTCTAGTTGTTTTATTGCAGCAAACAGAAAAAAATCCTCTCAAATTAAATCAGTTACCTGTTTCTACACACTTCTCATCAATTTGCATGTCATCTTCTGCTGATGATCACAGGAAAAAAGAACAGAAAAAAGTCCCTGAGTTCAGAATGCACTAAAAAACACTTGTAGATTCAAGACCGAACTCAAGTCAGAGAAAATTAATCCTCCTTGAAATGCAAACCAGGTTAAAACATTTCCCAATGTTTCAGAGTGTTCCTCCAATGTACTATACTTTCTCTTCAGCTAGGGAGAGGAAAATGGTTTCTTATACCAATGCTCAAAAGAGTTCCCAGCTGGGAAGCAAAAATGAGCTGTTTGCTTGCAATGAGAGAGGTATTTCATGTGAATTTTGTATTCTTATTGTAACAGGGAACCCTAACCCTGTTACTAAGAGACAGGGTGGTCCCTTTAAGTCCAGAACCTTCCAGTCACAGCCGACCGGTCAAGTAGGGGTTAAGGCTCAAGCCCTGCCAGCCAGTCACGTGACAGGAAGAGGAAGGCCAGGACCCTACAAATGGCAAGTGGAGAAGGCCAGAGGGGCAGCAGGGAGGTGGACTTTCAATGAGTAGGGTGCTGTGGCTGCAGTCTCTGTTGAAAGACTGTGCCATGCCCTGAGCCATCCTCATGATCATCTAAAGTAAGCAGGCATGTTGCCTCTCTTGTTTCTGTCTTATCATTTTTCCATTATATGGCCTTAGAAGCCTATGTTTTGTGTTGAATGTTAAGACTGGTGGTTTGAGTGAGGCTATTTGGTGAAGGAGGAGGCCTCATTGGGGGCCCACTGCAGTGTGGGGGCCCTAGTGCCAGAGAGGGTGCAGTATTTGGGGGTGAGCAGACCCCAGCACCACAGAGGGTGCAGGAGCCTGAGTGAGTTTGTTTTTTGTTTTTTTTTTTAAAGAGCTAGAGCCTGGGAGTCAAACCCTGATTAGTGGGGGGGAGGAGGTGTTTAACTGACAACCCTAGCTGGAGAGAGAAGGGGTAAGCCCACAGCAGCCAAGACCCCAACATAAAGAGAAATTTACAAATACCATCTGTGAGGCTTGGGCTGCGGTGTAGGGGAGGAACGGAGCTGCAGATAGCGCCCCCTGGCATCGGGGCAAGAAATGGGCAGCCTCCTGCTTAATTAACAACAAGGTGTGGCAGGAGAGAAGGGGGACGGTTGACCCCTAACAGGTGGACAGGGCCACCAGTAGACAAACCCCAAGCAGGCCCCCCCAGTTACACTTATATTTCAGAGGAGTTATTTGTGAAGGATTCCTATACCATCAACAAAACATCACTTCCTCCCCCCATGGCTTCTGTATTTTGCATGCGTGTTTAATTTCTTTAAATTTGATGAGCAAGGACAGAATTTTTTAAATTAATTGTTAAAACTGTTTTTCTTTTAATAAACCTTTACTGGTTTTAAAACTGAAGACCACCTCCTTATAAGTTTGTTCTCTCCATTATACAAGTATCACTGCTCCGTTGTTGGAGATCCACACAAGAAATGTGGTGTCTATGAAGTAGGAACAGCTTGGGGTTTCAGAGGCTGATGTCCTGGGGGTTTTTTTTATTGTCTCAGACTAGCCATATGAAGGAGCCTCTACAACGCTTGTGTTTACTGTTTGTGTAACAATTCTTTACTAGACTGGTCACATTTCCACCTCTCTCCTCCATATCACAACTATAATTAGATTCAATGGTCTTTAGGACCAAAAGAAATTTCTGTGGAAGTCCTGTGGTCTTGTCATATTTTGTAGCTGAAATAAAAAGGATGTAAGTTTCTGTTTTTTGAGGCCAATAGCTTGCAACAAGTTGGCAAGATGTTTCTCCCCCAGTACCTCCTACACATTTCCCTTCTCTCCTTTTTCAATGATGCTTCAGAGCTTACTCTTAGGTTTTATTGCCTGTTTCAAAAGGGAGAGAATGGGAAGGAATTTTATCCTTTTTCCAAGCTTCCATCAAAACTACTACTCCTTCATATCCTACAATGTGTGGTCTGGGTTTTTCTTCCAAAATATAATCGGCCAGACCACAAATGGCATGCTACTATTGTTTTAAATAAGCAAAACAACATCAAAGCATGTGTTTGATCAGCCTATTCAGGAAGCCCAAATGATACATTGTCAAAGAGAAAACTGACCCAATCAGTTCTAACATGCTCCCTTACAACTGACTGGTGCAGAATTTAAAAGTCTGCAAGCAGTCACCTTTTTGTACTTTAAGGGATCAGGCAACACTGGACTGGTGAGCCAAATCTAGGTAGTGAAATGCAATGTAGTCCATCTCTTACCTTCTTCCACAGTACTTACTGTTCATAACAAATCCATTGAAGTGGGTAAACAAATAAAAAAAAAATCAATACACAATTAGAAATATCCAATGCTGTGGCTATTTCACAAAAACTAAACTGCCAAAATACTCTAAGAAGACGAAGATAGTGAGTAGTGACTTAAATTTTCAAATTCCCAGAGGGACAAGCTCATCTCTATCACCATAAGGTTTTAGCAAGTGATTATGCAAGCCACAGAAAAATAGACTTGAGAAAGGCAAGAGAGAGCAAAAGAAAAATATCCCCCATCTAGAAAGTAACTGCACATTTAGAGCCATTAAAATAGTTTACAAAGAGAAACTTTCCTAACATTTCTTTACAAAAAAAGATCTAAGAAAACATCAAGTGATAGGTCTTCCAGACTATTAAAGACAAATTGGTCCCCTTAAGTTAGAAGTTAAAGATGGGCAGCATACATGCACCAATGGGAATAGTAGTTTTAATAAAAAGAAACCAATATAAAACCAGTAGCATAATGAAGGAGGTGGGGGCTGGAGCAGTAGCCCCAGGAGTCAGTCTGGGGGTGGGCAGAGCAGGGCAGGAAGAACTAACAGCAGCTACACTGCTGGTCTGGCAGGCACCATGCTGCCAGGGGCACAGCCACTGATGCTGCTCAGTGTGTGGCTGCTGCCCAGGGTTCTCAAATATCAAGTTATGCCTTTATATAAAACTATCTAACTTACTCTAAAAGTGGATTTTTTACAATGATAAGAAAAATGCTGGTTTTTGGAAGAATGAAGATGAAGTGGCATGACAGTGGTATACAGACTGCTATCTGTTCCCTAGTCTCATTTCCATAGAAATCTGTGATGGGTCCAACTGGTACCTCAGGAGACCACAAACACTACAGATTTCTTTCTAGCAAAACTTATATATAAATGCCCAATCCAGGAGGGTGCAGAAAGAACACTCCCAGATAAGATCAGATCCTTACTTCCATGAGATCAGATCCTAAATTCACTGCATTCTGAACCCTACAACAATACTGTTCCTTATTCAGACACTTCTGCCACAGCCACATATTCCAATATGAATTCTGCAGCATTTGAAGCCACAATTCAATCCAATGAATGCCTCCTTGGAAAATCTAGTTGTAAGATTTTGCTTATATACAGCAATAAAAGGAAAAAACCTTCCTTCCCCTACCCCAATATTTAGAAAATTCTGTACTCACGTATTGTTGATCTGAGACAAGTATAGGGCTGGAAAGGCTGAGACCACCAGAATTCTCGCTGCTTCCTGAACAGAAAGGAAACCATCACAGTAGGTAAGCAGTTCAAGTGGCTGCCTAACTAGCTGTTCCAACCTATCTGCACATGAAATGACATCCATGAGCCTGATAAGGTCTGGTGCCAAGCCACAAGGTGTGGAAACAGGACTAGTGTTCTACCCAGTGCACCAAGTGAGGAACAGAGTCCTCTTTCACTGCCAATACTCTACAGAAGAGGTTGGCAATCTGTGATCCATGGCCTGAATCCAGCCTGTGGAGCCATTTGATCTGGCCTGTAGACATGAAGCTTTAGCAGCCAGATTGACCCGGTTCAGAGAAGAAGTGAGCAGGCATGTGAAGTATGGGTGCTAGGATCCAGGTATCACTGCCACTTTTCCCCAGCAGCTGGACTGGGGAAGTATCCTCCACCCCTGCTTTTCCCCACAGCAGCATGGGGTGAGTGTCTGCAGCTGGCATGCAACCCCATGGTGGCAGGGGAAAGCAACTGCTGCCAAAGCCCACCTCCACTGCAGGGAAAAGCACCAGCTGTGTACACTCTCCCTGTGCTGCTGTGGAAAAAAGCAGCAACCATGGGCACTTTCCCCGTGCCACTGCTGGGAAAAGCAGTAGCAGTTGTGGCTGGGTCCTAGCACCTGTGCACCTCTGACCTGAACTAGATTCTCTCGCCTTCAGCCTGAAAAGGTTGCCGACCCCTGTTCTACACTACTGGCTTGCATGTTGCCTTGAATTCATATAGATGACTGAGGAAAGCAGTGTTATCTGTCATGTAATACACATGCGTGGAAGCAGGAGAAACGATTTACTCAAGTCTCTCTGGCACAGGACCTTAGTATAAGTATTATGACCATGTCTTGGTTTGAGTGCCCTCCAAGTTTAAATTGAATCAGTACATGGTTATCTAGCATTACTATGAGCCCTTGTAACACTGGGGGTGGGGGGTGGGGGTTGTTTTTTTGTCTCCTGATGGGTCAACATGTTTATAAAATCAGGCCAGAGAAGTGTTTTTGAGGTGTCTCTAGGCACCTATGTCTGAAAGTGCCCTATTTTAAAAAAATTGTGGCATGTAATATGCATAAAACAATTAGTTACTGATTTTTCTCATTTAAAATGAAGAAAACTGCCAGCTCATCTCTGAATATCAAAACTGAAATACCACGAATGCCTCAAAGAACACCCTTAAAATATCTTCCTTAGAAATAATTATGGCCTTGTGACATAATTCTGGATTCTTTCACCTTTCCTGTGAAGAACAATCCTACAAAATTAAGCATCATAAAAGATGGATTGGACAGAGATTATTTATAAAGTAAGGCGTCTAGCAGGCTGTTGGTGCCAGCGTGAAGTCCCTTGCCTTGAGTTGCTTACAATCTGATTTAAGATGAAAGAGATCAACCTAAGACAGAAGATGAACTTAATATCCTGTTTCCTCATAAGTATCCTTGGTAAGATTTAAAATAGAAAACAGACAAAGTGTGGAGTTATTTAATCAGACAGCCAATCTTTGATAATTATACAGTCCTAAATTGGTGACAAACCCAAGTGACTTGCTTAACTTTTTTGGTAGTGTTGAGTGATGTAGTAGCTGTGATGGTCTGTAAAACATGCAGGTGGCAAGAATTTTTGTGGGTGATATCTTTTATTAGACAAGATGCATTTTTTTTTCCCTGTTTGGCATCAAGAATCACCAAGCTTTCTTACCTCTTCAGAAGGTGGTTTGAAGGAATAAGCCCAGCACAGGTGTTAAGATCCAAGGCTTTCTTTGCCTGCCACCAGAGCACATCATTCTGGTCAACTATCTGAAGGATTTCATGCCACCAGAGCACATCATTCTGGTCAACTATTTTAAGGATTTCCCCCTTTTTAAAGGGCAAGCCTGCATCAGCACAAGGAATGGTAGGGTCTTGCAGGGGGCAGTAATCTGCCATGGCTCGCACATACAGCTGTTATGCAACACAGACAAAAGTGAAGGAGATGTTCCTTGGAGCAGCTACAAAGCAACACTATAATATACTGACAATCAAAATTACTTGATACAGCTACCAGGGTGGGAGGCAGGAAGAAATCAATGAAAGTTTTGCCATCAACTTCAATGGGAACAGTATGAGACTCAAAATCTCAGTTGTTTTCCTGATCAAGAAAAATATCAGCTCTCATACTGTGAACACTATGATTCTCTCTCTCTCTCTCTCTCTCTCTAAATTGCTCCAGAAATGCCTTAACTACCTTTCTGTTTCCCTAATCCCATCCTGCTATCTTTAACTGCATTACTAAAGGCAAATTTATTTAATCAGAGGCATATGTGCACAGTTATGACATTTTAACAGGGAAATCTGTGAGCTGCTTCTAAGTATTTTTTCTCTTCACATATACTGGCCCATTAGTCATTACTGCAATGAGAGTAATCTGGAGTCTACAATACTAGTAATCTTAAAACACATCAGAGAATCTTACTGTTGTCTGGTTGCTGACTGCTCGATCAGAAACTGGAATTAGTTTAAACATTATTGTTCCGTATGACAGAGCCTAAAAAGATTCAGAAAGTTAAAATGTAGCATGCTATCAGTAACACCCTAAAAGGAAAATAAGTTTCATCACTTCAGGACTAACAAAGGATTATTCCACATGTGATAAAATGTCCTTAAGACCTATAATTGCTAAACTCCAACAAAACCTTTCATACAGACACATCCTTAAAATAAAGTTCATTTATTCTTTAAAAACCAACTTCAGTTTAACTCACAAAGGAAGCTCAGAAACCTCAAGCCTTTAATAAGGCACATATTTAAAACAAAATTCACTGCATAGGGTTGACCTAGTTGTGCAAGGAAAGGAAAAGAATAAGCTTAAGGTCTCTAGATACAGCTGAATGTTAATTATCCAGAATAGCTGGTTAATTGGAAAACTGATGGGTTTTGTTAATACAAAACCGTAGACTGAGGGAGAAAATATTATTGGGGGGTGCTGAGTGCATGCACGCTAGCACGTGTGCACGCACACACCCCATCACAACAGGTAAGTCTGTTGTGGGGAAGGGGCGAGGGGGAGGGGCAGCAGATCGAAGCCCCTGCAGTGAGGGAAGGAATGGGGTGGGGGCAGGGGCACTGCACGTGCTCCAGTGGAGGTCTGGGGGGCATGTGCCCTCCATATTTGTGTGAGGGGTGGAGGTGGACTGCTGCTGTGGGCTGGGCCCTGCGTCCTGCTGCCACTGCCTTGGGAGTGGCACGATGTCATGTGCCTGCTGCCGCCCCTTGTGCGGCTAGCATATGGCATTGCACCACTCCCGGGGCAGCAGGGTGCAGAGCCCAACCCACAGTGGCAGCCCACCTCTACCCTGCGCACAAATCCAGGAGGCACATCCCCCAGGCCTCTGCCGGGGCGCACGCAGCAGCGGGAGCCCTCCTGCGCCCCTGGACAAGCCGCCTGATCTCCGAGCATCCCATGACCTGCCCCAGGCCCAGTGTCCCATTCACTTCAGCCCCTGCCCCTGACCCACTCCCTCACCCCTTCCCCATGACAGATTTACCTACTGCAGTGGGCAGTGTTCTACATGCCACCGGGCTGTTGCAGGTTGCGGCTGCGTGTCTGTGCATGCCCCTTTCCTCCCTCCCCCCCCCTTGCACTGCAGTTGCCTGGAGCCCGTTCCCAGGCTGCCTTGTGACCCTCTGTGCTGCTACTGCTGCCCTGCATTGGGGCGGGAGGAGGTAAGTCCCATTAGCCCTGGCCTTCCACCTATGCACGAAACATGCTGGTTAATTGACTTTCCAGATCAGAAGTTTTCAACCTTTTTTAATAAGTGCAGCTGGATGTGGAGTGGCGGCAGCACAGAGTGGTGGGTGGTGGTGGCAGCAGCAGCTGCTGCGTGTGAGCTTCCCCACTGCCGTGTCTGGCTGGCTGGGCAGCACCTAGCAGTGCAGGGTGGTGGGTGGCAGCACTCCATCCCCGCCCACCCACGCATACCCCCTAGGGCCTTCCCAAGTACCCCCAGGGATTTGCATACCCCTGGTTGACAACCCCTGTTCCAGATGATCAATTCTACTATACTGCATTGTAGTAAAATTTGTATTTCTACTGCTCTGTTTGCACTTATTTCTCCATGCATGATAAAAATTGAAAGGCAAAGACAAAAAGACCTTAACACTTTTTAACTAAACACTTAGGACAGGGGTGGGCAAAATATGGCCCATGGGCCAGATCCAGCTTGTGAGGCCATTTTATCCAGCCCGTGGGGCCCCTAAAAAATGTAGAAAATCAATATTTCTCTGCCCTTGGTTCAGGTCAAAAATGACCTGAACCAAGGGCAGTAGGACCCAGGGAAAGCCCGGCGGGTTCCAACAACAGTGGGCCCGCCCAGCCCTGCCCCCCAGCCAGAAGCCCCAACCAGGGTTTCTGAGCTGGGAGCATGTGGCTGCTCCTGCGTGGGAAGCTCAGGTAAGGGGCAGGACCCAGTCCCTCCCCACCCATGCCCGGCACCCTGCATCACAGCCTGTGTGGGGCTGCCTGTGCCTGCTCCGAACAGCCCCGTGCAGGCTGCGAGCACGTGCAGTGTGGGGCGCTGGGAGTGGGGCAGGGCAGGGGCTGCTCCCCCCGCGCTCAGTTTTTCCCTGGGCTCCTTCCCTGAGCAGAAAAAAGTGGCCTCTTGCCCACCCCATGGCCAGCAGCCCATGCTACAGGAGCTTGCAGCCCGTGTGGGGCTGTCCAGAGTGGGCACAGGCAACCCCAGGCGGGCTGTGAGTGGCTGGAGCGCGGGGCACCAGCCATAGGGCGGGAAGGGGCTGCTTTCTCCACCCCCGCCCTCAGCACCAGCTCGTAACCTGGCCCCAATGCCAGGCTGGCAGTGGGGCAGGGAAGAAGCCGGTGCTGAGCACAGGGAAAAGTGGCCCCTCACCCACCCCATCGCCAGCACCCCATGCTGCAGCCATCTGCAGTCCACATGAGGCTGCCTGTGCCTGCTCCAGACAGCCCTACATGGGCTGCAAGTGCCTGCAGCGCGGGGCACCGGCCATGGGGCAGGCAAAGAGTCACTCTTCCCTATGGTCAGCACCAGCTTCTTCCCTGCTGGTGAGCAGGGGTTCAGGGCTATGTGCTGCACTGGGTGTGAGCAGGCGGGGAGCCAATGGGAGCACAGGGCCCATACTGGTGTCCCGGGGCCAGTACTGGTGGGGCCCCGGGGAGGGGGGCAGGCAGGGGCTCTATGGAGCCAGGCCAGCTCCCCCCTCTCCCTGTTGGTGCAGCCCAGCCTGGCTCCACAGACCCCTGCCGGCCTCTGCCCCACTCTGGGCCCTACCAGTGCTGGCCCTGGGACATTGACCAAGATGGTGACCAGAGGGTGGGGCACCTGTCAAGGGGCAGGGATACCCATGTGGCCCTCCACAGCCTGCCAAAACTGGGTAAGTGGCCCTCCGCCCAAAATAATTGCCCGCCCCTGACTTAGGACCTAATTGGTTGGATATGACTGTAAATTCAATGAACACCAAATATTTGTGAACTGGCAAATAAACCAACACACATCAGGGATACTGTATCATACAATGATCTCTATTTATTTTGACAAAGGTGATTTTAGTAGACGTTATCTGTGAAAATATTTCCTAATACACAAACTTTGTAAAACAAGTCAAAGCTCAAAAATGAGAGCTCCTGCTAGCATACTCCAACTAAGTTTGCATGGACACTGAGTGAAAGAGCTGTGAGACTCACTGGTTGTGGGTTAGCAACACAATAGTGAGGTTCTGCCACAAAAACCTATGTCAAAAGACAAAAGATGTAATACTCTCCTCTACAGCAGCACTTTGGTTCCACTTATGCCCCATTTTAAGGGTTTAAAATGGTATATAGGCATTGTACTGACTTCTGCCTAGAGGTGAGAACCACCACAGTGAAGAAGCCTGAAAGACATGCATTAAATAGGAAAATCATTGCTTGTGTGTAGCTCTTTCCTTCCCCAGGAAATTTCATTTTTTTTTTTTTTTTTAAAGGAAATGCATTTTTAATTGCAACTGAACTACAAAAGAATTCAAAGGAGAGCAAAAGAAATTTCATACCAAAATGTGGATAACTTGTTCTGGCTCTAGTCCCTCCACTGGAACACTGTTTACTTCTACCAACTTGTCCCCTGCATACAGCAACCCTAAAATTAAAAAAAAAAAACAAAAACAAAACAAAAAAAAAAAAACACAACATCGGTAATTCATTCAAATTGTGTTTCTTTTTCCTTATTTGTAGTCGGGGCAGAAATACATTTGCTTCCTCTCCCTTTTTTTGATAAGCTGTCACCTATGAAGCATTATGCTTCTCTGAATGAGTTGGTCTCTAAGGTGACACACTGCCCTGCCTTCGCATTAGTACAGCTAACTACCTTTTTCCCTACTTTTTTAAAAGTAATTTGAGATCCTTGATGAAAAAGTCCCACAGAAGCATTAAGTGCTCTTATTCAAATTTTAAGTTCTCTTCAAGTGGATGCATTCAGTTTCAGTGCACCAGAGCTATTGGAGTATATAAAGTCTCGAAGTCCTGACCTAAAGTCCCTGATTCAGAGGGAGGGGGGAGTTTGAGCTCCTTTCTAATGTCCGACAGAATTTGCTTAAGTAAAAAAAAAAAAAAGCAAGAAATACACACTCTCTCATGAAAACAGCAAGCAGTTGTACATTTTCCTTCACATCAAAGTATGTCCTAATGTATATTGTATCAATCAATCTCAACATGGAAATCATTCAGTTGCCACAAACAGCTTTGGTCCTTCTCTACATAGAGGTCAAGAAATGCTAAATGGAGCTATAGTATAAAGCATTATAAAATGTTAAAATGATAATTTCGCCACTCTCCAGTGCTTTAATGAAGTTCAAGCTGCTTTAAAAGAAAGAAACCTGCTGGAGTAAATCTATTTCTGTAACAGTACAGCAGCAACATTTCCAAAGAGATTTGTTAGAGAATATTAGTTTTGCTGATGGCATTCATTCCTAAAAGCCCAGTGCAAGAAAAGAAAAAAGTACTCGTATATATTCTGTATAGCCAGGTATCCCAGAATCAGACTGCCAACACTTTACAATTTATTACATCAATTTCTTCATTGGGAATTCAGCATGCTGTTATTCATACCAAGTGGCACCACTATGTAGTAGTAGAGCCATCATCTCATGACAGATAGCCCAGGTATTTATATTAAAAAGGTAAACATTTTTAAAATAATGTAAGATTAGCTTTACATCTTAATCTGTCTCTGCCTCTCTTGAATGCAATACATCTACCACAGAATGCGTGAGTGATGGAGAAATAAAGTGCCAAAGTTATTTTCAGTGTGAGGTGATTATTTCTCTTTATATAATCCTATACCATGTGTATGCCTAAAAGTTCTACTGAGAAAAAGAGACTTTGCAATTGCACAAGGAAGGTTGTTTCTTTTCTTTTGTGTTTCAAATGGGACTTACCACTTCTGTCTGCTAACCCACCATTGATCACCCTGGCAACCATAATGTCACCAGTTATCTCATGGCGTTTAATGGTGGCACCCTGACAAAAAAAGGGAGAAACAACTCTAATCATTTCCATTTATACAAAATTCATAACAGTTCTATTCTTTCTATTCCTACAAAATTCTTTTCACACTGCAAGTCAGATCTCCTTCACTATGACTGGAGATAATTGTAAAACCTTTTCTTTCTCGCAAATACTGCACAATATTGCAAGACAGTGCGTTATGTTAAAAGATGTGAACCAAATTCATTAAGAGATAAAAACATGATTATTATAAAGCTCACAGAGTATATTCCAGACCCTTGCATTCCATCACAGTCTTGCATAAAACCTTCCATAACATCTTTTCCTGTTCTAAGCCCTGTATTTATCATAAAAGGAATACAATATAAAACTTGGCACATAAAAGCACTTCTCATTTTCCCCCATCCTTCAGATAAGGAAAAAAACTTTTTTCAATACACATGTTCCATCTCCAAGATGTGTTTGCCAGTTAAAAATAAAACAAACAGGATTACCGCAAATTCTGTAGCATTACTGAAAAATAATCCAACTGCACAAGATACGCTATTGAGTCTATTGCACAGGTGTAAATAATGTAACCGAAAGCTTCTTACTAGAGGTTGCTTATTTTTCACTAAGCAGACAATCCTCATAGCTTCCTCATTTTCAGGGATGTTATCTGGCAGAGGTGGAAGGACTGGTTCAAAATCTTTCTGGGCCACAGTATCATGAGCTGATAGTAAGGCCTGTAAGAAAGACGACACATAAGCCTACCACTAAACAAGTTTGATGATAAGAAAAAGGAGACTGAATTCTAACTCAGACCCATGGTATGGGACCCTATTTACATTGTTTGAATTTTCTGATGGATAGAACATAGGAGATTTTCCTGATATAGTGGAATTTAATCATAGTGGGCCTTTATACATGTACTCTGAAAATGGGTGCTTTAATTGGAGTGGCTCTGAGAACTGCTCTAATTAAAGCACTTGGAGGGTTTTGGGTATCAGCATCCCCATGCTTAAAAATGGTGGCAGGGTCACTTTAACTAAAGTTCATTCGACAAGCATTAGTGCCCCCACTGCCATTTGTAAGTGTGGGGACACTGATACACAAGACACTGGAGTCTGCTGGAGCACAGTAATTACCACGCTCCAGCAAACTCTATTAACTGAGCCTGCTCCAATGCACTGTAATTACAGAATGTCGGAGCAGCCTTGCTGCTCATGTATAAGCACCCAGAAAGAGGAATCCTTATGAAGTGCTATAGTAAAAAGGAAACAAAGTCTGTAATTGCTTTGAAAACAAAAAACACTTTATTTTTAATTAAACAAATATGCCCTGATTTCTTAGACAGTTTTAAGCCAGTGGTACTTAACTGCTGGCCCTCAAGGCTCCCCACAAGTCCAGAAATTTGGCAGCAGGGAAGTGGGGGCAATTAACACAGCCACTACTCCCCCACCACCATTTCCAAACCCTGCAGATCAGATGTTGTGGCCCTGTGCAATGGAACCCAATGGCCAAACCAGTCCTGCACACTGGATGGAGCTGGATATGGCCTGCGGACCAACCCTGAACTACTCATTTGACCCGCAGGGCTAAAAAGTTGGGCACAGGTCACCACTTACTTTAAACTATGCAATAGAGGTGTTCCAATTGTACACAGCTGTTAAAAAGAGCAACAATAACTACATACTGTGAATACTGTAGATATTTAATTATTTCATAGAGATAAAACACAGTTAAATCTGTAGATAGTGGAGTGGGGGGGTGAGGAAACATTCCACATCTGCAAATTAATAGCTAGTGTTGTCTATTAGTTTCTTTTTACAGTAAGCTAATCAAAGTGTCTGCTGCTTCTTTTACTGCCTTCTGAAGGCAACTGCAAATCTTCTGTGCCTCGTACTACAGGATTTTCAGCAAAAGATGTTTGCACTTCCCTTTCGAGGAAGGATTTGCACTTGCCTTGACATGTGGAGTTCGGAGAAGTCGTCTCAGCTCTCGGATCTCTGTGGACTGAGGAGCTTCACGCAACAATTCCCCAACCTGGTAAGAGTATTTAATACAGCAATATACTAAAACTTTATTTAGTAAATGACAATGCTTTGTAACTCCAATTACTTGCAACATGATTAAGTAAATATTCCCTTCCCATTTGCTAGGAGAAGGGAATTCACTAGGGCTGCATACAGATACTCAGAAAGTTTGGGGGGAGGTTAGATCATATTATAAATGGCTACCCAATCTAACTTAGTTCACCCAGGTGCGGACCATATACTAGATCCCTAGTTGGTAGCGATGTGTGAAGCTTCAGTCTGCGATTCAGTTTGGAGAAGATTAGGCCTGATTTGGAGGCCGAATCACCAAATCCGAATAGATTTGGAAAAGATTCAGAAGGCAGTCTTTCAAGGGAACAGAAACTGAGAAGAGGGAAGGGGAACAGGGAAAGACTGATATCTATAGCTTGCCAGTGACTGTCATCTTTCCCTGAGTCCCCTTCCAATCACAGTGCTCTGGGGGAAGGATGTAAAAACAGCATATAAGCCTCTGTCTGCAGCTTTCCTGTGCCTTTTGTAAGCTGTTTCTGCCTGAGTAGCAGCGTCTGAAAGGTACTAGACTGGTGTAGCTTCCTACCTAGTCATTCTTCTGCTAGTTTCTGTTCTTGGAAAGGATTGGATACAGCCTACTAACTAGAATCCCTCTACTTATCCCTATCCAATCCAATCCACTTCTTTCAACTTATATTTGTGGGGTGTTTTGTTTTTTTTTTGGGGGGGGGTGTCTCCCCACACATTTAAAAAAAAAAAAAAAAGCTGCGTTTTCCCTGGCAGTGTGATCCATCACTGTGCAGGAAAGCACATATATTAGACACACGCACACACACACACATACATCATAGAAGAAGTCAGATAGAGATTATTAAACACAACACAGAAGAAGAAGTCAAATAGAGATTGTTAAACCAACACAACACAGAAGAAGGAGTCAGACAGTAGGGCTGTTCAAAGCTTTGGTCCCTGATTTGATTCGGTGGCCAAATCTCTGAATCCGAATTGAATCAGAGGGCCCTTTAATTTCTCTGAATCAATTCAGAACCCTCCAAATTGATTTGGAGAGATTCAGACAGATTCGGCAATTTGGACATAGAGACACCTTTTAAACGTTTTTTCTACATACCTCTAGGTAGCAGGGGCTCATGATTGCTATGGTGCTGGGGCGCATGGAGCACAGAAGCACAGGGGGTTCCCCAGAGTGCTCAGCAGCAGACCCAGAAGTGGACTGGAAGCACTTCCAGGCCCAGGGAGTGTTCTGGGCCTCCCCCACCTCCCCCCCCAGCTCAGCGACTGGTGCCTCCTGGGTCTGGGGGGGCACCCAAGGTCCTCCTGCAGCCGATTGAGCCAGAGGAGCATGTGGGGGGGGCAGGCAGTGTGCTCCCTGGCAGACCTGGAAGTGGACCGGAAGTACTTCCAGTCCACTTACAGGTTCACTGCCGAGCACACTGGAGAGCCCCCATGCTCCTGTAGGATGCTCCATCCACCCCAGCACTGCAACAATCATGAGCCGCGCTGCTACCTCAAGGTACATAGAAAAAACTTTTAAAGCCGTGCCTGTGTCGGAATCGCTGATTCGCTGAATCAGCATTTAATCATCAGATTCGGATTCGGCCAAATTGAATTGGGGACTGTGATCTGAATCAACAGATTTAATCACTGTCCCCAATTCGAGCTGAATCTGAATTGAATAGGGCCCGTTCTACACACCCCTATCAGATAGAGATTATTAAACCAATGCAACACAGAAGATGTCAGATAGAAATTATTAAACACAACCCAGAAGTAATCAGACAGTCATACATCAGAGAAGAAAAGGAGATATTATTAGTTAGTTACACACGCAGACACATTTTCCAGCACAGGAAAGATTAATATGAAGCATGCTGGAAAGGCAGATGCCAGGTCTTCTGGCAGGGGAGGGAGAGGGGCTAGAGGGGGTAGGAGGAGAGTTAGAGCTGCAAGTCTGTCCTCAACCCCCCGCCCCCAAACAAATTCATCCTCTTTCCTGGCATCCATGAGTTTTCTGCTGCCAGTGGGAGCAAGGAGGTGGGAGCAGTACCTGTCCCAGCACCACCTCCCCTAACACCAGAAATAGCCACCAGCAGCAGAATGACAGTCTCCTCCATCTCAATTTCATCTCCCAGTGTGAGCCTCCCACTGCCAGAGGAGGAGCTGGATCTGGAACCTGAGTGCCCTAGCTAAAGAAATTCTGGGGACCAAGGGAGAATCTGAGTTTGTGCTCCACACCCCTCGAAGTTCCCCTAGAACCAGGTCTCCTTCTCAGTAAGGCACCTCGGAGGAGGTTATGGGGGCAGGTGGCTCAGCTTCCCCTGCTGTGCCTCTGCCTGCTCAGGATGGGGATAAGGCAGGATCCCCACCCTCAACCCAGAAGCAGGAGGGTAGTGTAGTGTGGGATCATTTTGAGGTGGCTGATCCCAAATATGCTATCTGCCAGCACTGCCGAAGGCAGATCAGTCAAGGCAAGGACCACCACAGTGCTGCTGCTGCACCTGAGGAAACAGCACCCCCTTGCCCTTCTTATTCCTCAGCCTGGCACCAGTAGGAATGTGCCCAAAGGAAAGTCCCCCTCTTGCTCCAAAGCCCCTGTCCCCCCAGAGGCAGGCCACCCTGGAGCAGTGGGGGAAAGCCACAGACAAAGGGGGGCACGTTCCAAAGGCAAGCAAGGTCACCCAGAGCATTGGGGAGATGCTTCCTCTGGATGGCCAGCCCTTCTCCTTACTCGAGAGGCCAGGGTTCAGGTGGCTCATGGAACTCATGGCCCCATCCTACCAAGTGCCCACATGCACCACCTTTAGCAGGATGATGGTGCCCTCCCTGTATGAGGCATGCAGGGAGTACTTAAGGAAGGAGCTGCTCAAGGCAGGGCTGCAGGTAGCTTTGCACTTCACCTCCAACATCTGGAGCAGCTGGGGTGGAGATCACACCTACCTGTCCCTTACAAGGCACTGATGTGATCAGTCAGGCTGTCAGTGGGCTCTCCTTCAAGCTGAGGTGATGGATGAGTCCCACATGGCAAGGGAGATCAGGGTGGCCATGAACCACATGGTACAGGGGTGGCTTGTTGGGCAGGGCGAGATCACCTCCGGGTTCATGGTCACTGACAATGGGACCAATATGGTCAAGGCGGTCCATGATGCCAACTTTGTTGGCATCCACTGTGTGACACACAAGCTGCATCTCGGTCAGGGACGCCTCGGAGGAGGACAGGGCTGCCGGTGATGACACTGTTACTACAGTTTCCCCTATTGTTGTGCCTCTGACTGCTGGGGAGGAGGATAAGCAGGATCCCCACCCTCAACCCAGAATTGGGGGGCAGGTAGTGTGGTGTGGGATCATTTTTTAGGTGGCAGATGACCCCAAGTATGCTGTCTGCCAGCACTGCCAAAGACAGATCAGCCGGGGCAAGGAGGTGAAACACTTCACCACCACGGCAATGCTGCTGCTTCTCAGGAGGCAGCATCCCCTTGCCCCTGTTCCTCCTCAGCCTGGCACCAGTGGGAGGATGCCCACAAAGAAGTCCCCCTCTTGCTCCAAAGTCCCTGTCCCCATGAAGCAGAGGCAGGCCACCCTGGAGTTATAGGGGAAAGCTGCAGAAAAAGTGGGAGTGTGCATTGCAAGAGCGAGTGAGGTCACTCAATGCATTGGGGAGATGCTTGCTCTGGATGGCCAGCCCTTCTCCTTAGTTGGGCGGCCAGGGTTCAGATGGTTCATGGTGTTCGTGGCCTCTTACTACCAAGTGCCCACATGTACCACCTTTAGCAGGACAGTCGTGCCCTCCCTGTATGAGGTATGCAGGGAGTACTTGAGGGAGGAGCTGTGGAAGGCAGGTCTGCAAGTAGCTCTGTGCTTCACCTCAGACATCTGGAGAAGCCAGGGTGGAGATCATGCCTACCTTTCCCTCACAGGGCACTGGTGCAACCAGTCAGGGCATCGGTGGGTTCTCCTTCAAGCAGAGGTGATGGATGAGTCCCACATGGTAAGGGAGATCATGTGGCCATGAACTGCATGGTGCAGGGGTGGCTTATTGGGCAGGGTGAGCTCACCTGTGGGTTCATAGTCACTGACAATGGGGCCAATATGGTTAAGGCAGTGCATGATGCCAACTTTGTTGGCATCCGCTGTGTGGCACATAAGTTCCACCTAGTCAGGGATGCCTTGGAGGGGGGCATGGCTGCCACTGATGATGCAATCACTACCACGAGCTGATTTCAAAAAGCAGGAAGGTGGTGGACTACTTCCACCACAGCATCAAGAGGGACAAGATGCTGCAGGACAAACAGGCAGAGCTAAGCATCACACAGCACAAAATCATGCAGGATGTGGAGACTCGGTGGAACTCCATATACCTGATGATCAGGAGGCTGGTGGAGCAACAGAAGGCCATCCATGAGATGGCCTTGCTCAAGGAGATTGGGATCAGCGCCACCCTGAACAGAGCTGAGTGGGATACTATCTCCCAGATCTTATTTCCCAGTGGTCCTCAAGCCCTCCACTGAGACCCTCAGTGCTGGCGATGCCCTCCTTAGCCAGGTGATCCCTGTAGTGAGGGAACTTGAGAACCAAATGGAGAAGTTCCATGAGATCAATGTTCCTGGCTGAGGCAAGCCACTGTCACCAGATGTGCAGGCATGGGTGAGGCAGCTGAAGGAAGGCATCAGGAAACGACTGGATCCATTGCAGTCCAGCATGGTCCACATGTTGGGGGACATGTGTGGCAGAATGCCATCTCTGTGTGGGGGACCAATCTGACAATTTGGTTACCATGGTCACTGCAGAGGGCAGAAACCCCTGGCTCCATTGGCTTCAGGTAACCCCGAGTTGTAACCTGAGTTGGATACATTCCTGAGGGAGGGGGAAACCTGCTCCCTCTGCCTACTTGACTGGCCTCACACACCTGGGTGGGGGCTTAAACTCCCTATTATTCTAAGTAATGTCATCATGACTGAGAGGAGGCTAGAGACCCTGCCAGTCTACCTGGCAACCAGTGATGCATTTCAAATTGCTTGGCTGGCAGCCAACAGTTGCTGGCCTTCACTGGATCAGGTAAATGAGGTCATAAGGTCTATATAAGTTAAGGACTGCCCAGGAGGTGGGGTAGCAGCTATGATGAGAACTCTCAGAGAAGCTGGACCATCTGAAACTCACTCTCTGTCTTAAAACTTATGGTCAATGAATTGCTTGCCTCCAGAGGAAATCTCTACCTGCCTCAGGATGATATTTGTGAGTAAGCTACTTGAGATCTAACTAGATATATAGCTGTCAGTAACACAGATGTGTAATCAAAGGCTACCATGACACTGTTTGCTCTAAGGGATTTCTCTGATAGTGCTCTACCCTGTACTGTATTCTAAACCTACTCCTTGTAACCAGTAGTTCTCCTTTGTACCTAAGCATGGGAGACTTATTGGGAGAGGGCCTAGATTATGCCTTGGGGTCCCCTTGGTTCAGCTGACTAAGGGAGACCACTATTTGTGCTTCAGACTGAGGGATGCACCCCAAGTTCTTGCAGTGGGGCAAGTACCCTCAAGAACTACTAGGTCTGTTTCCCAGGGGGCACAGGGCCACTATCAATCCAGTCCCTGGGTGGTGGCGGCGTTACTCCCAGGCTTGCAGGTATGCTTCAGGAAGGGGGTCAGCTGGACGTGAGGCACCCCCAGGGAGGCACTCGGAGCCTGGAAGGTGGTTGGGCGCAGTGAAGCGTGTGGTTCAATGGAGGAGGGCCCCCTACTGGCCTGCCACGCCATGTACGACCCAAGGGTGAAGAGGAACATGTGCACTGGCAGCACCAAAACCCTCGATCACTGGACAGAGGTGCTGGTGAATAGAGTCAGGGAGGCAGAAGGGCAGAGGCAAGGGGATGTGGAAGAGGGGGATCCACTTTCCCATGCCAGCACTCCCAGCACCAGCCAG
>NW_005841883.1:2170153-2195774 GCF_000455745.1 Alligator sinensis | reverse complement strand
CCACTACCAATGTGGGCAAAGGGCAGGGCTTCAATGTTGGGATCCAGACGCACCAGACCCAGCCTTGGGCAGGTAGCACCAAGGCTCCAGTGGCTACCTATCTTGCTGAGGATGTGGAGCTGCTGGACTGCAACCCCTTGACCTATTGGGCAACTTGCAGCCAGATGTGGCAGGATCTGTCCCTGGTTGCCCAGGAACACCTTTCCTGTCCACTGACCAGTGTTCCAAGAGAGGGTGTTCAGCATTGCTGGGGATGTTGTGACACCCCACCACACCTCCTTGGCCTGATTGGGTGGAGCAGCTAGTGTTCCTGAAGGTGAACCTCTCCAAGCTTCACCTGCAGACAGAGTGAGTGCCACCTTCCTCACTTCATCCGCACCTATTTCTGTTTTTATTTTTAAACCACTTAATGCCCTGCTCTCTGAGCTGGAGGCAGCACTCACTGCATCACCAGCCAGCAGGGGAAGAGCATGTCCCTGCTGAGCTTCCATGCCAGGAAAAACTTGGAGGTATGGGCTGGGGCTATGGGGAAGGAGACCTCAGGTCATGGGTATGACCACTAAAACTGCGCTTTGCCAGGGTCAAGTGGCCTGGTGGGACTGCTGGCAGTGCGGCAGCCCCAGGAAATGCCAGGACCAAGGATCCCACTGGTGAAAGGTGGGTAGGAGGCACCATAACTTCCAGCTACCACATGTACGCACACAGTCCTGGCTGGGAAAAGCCCAGACCTATCATGTCTTTGACAGGCCTAAGGCTGTCAAGTTGTTGCAGTCCAGTTGTGAGGCTCCAATGAGTTCAGCTTAGCTGCCTGAGATGCCAGCTTTCAGGTTGAAAAACCCTCTGTCAGGCCAAGGAAGCACTTGCAGTTGGCATGTGAATTCTTCCTGGATGGAAGGGATAGTAAAGAAGCCTGAGGTTGGCATGCAATGCAGGCAAGAAAGCCAGTCAGTGAAAATGGAAATGGAGGTGTCAGGGGGTGAGGGACAGGTTGGGGTGGGGAGTGGGGGGATATAGAAGTGCAGGTAAAAGTGGAGAGGGACCTGGGGAGACAGATGTCCAGTAGATTGTACTATGTCATAAATCCAATGTCTATATTGAGTCCATGAGTTTCTGTATCTAGGAGGCTGATGAAGTGAAGTTCATAGGCCCAGCTGTGAAAAGTGGTTTGTAAATTCCCTTTGAGGATCAGGCCTGAGGGACTAGAGACAGTGTGGTTTTTTTGTGAGAAATGTGCCTCCACAGGTAGTTGGGTATTCTTGTCTTTGATAGATTCTGGTGCAGTTTGTGGGCGTACTGGAGATATGTTGGCAGGTTTTGTGTTTTGAACTGTAGGAAGTCGGCTTCTAGTGATGAGGTTAGCAAGGTTCGGTGCTTGTTTGAATTTACAAACCACTTTTCACAGCTAGGCCTATGAACTTCACATGTGACAAGTTTTGCTTGTCAGCAGCTTGAGCTGCAGTTTCCCAGAAACCCCTGCACCTATCTCCTTGAAACTTGGCAGAACTCATGCTCTCAGAAGGGGCTGCCATCCCTGCTGTTTTCATCCAAATACGCCTTAACACACACACAAGTTTAGCTTTCAGCAGTTTGAGGTACAATTTCCCTGAAACCCCTGCACCTATCTCCTTGAAACATGGCAGGCTTCATACCCTCAGAGGGGGCTACCATCTCTGCAATTTGTATCTGAATCAGCCAGAAAATGACAGTTATAGGTATTTCTGTGATTCCCCATTATAGTCTACGGCCAAATCTCTCTGAATCAATGCAGAATCTTCCAAAGTCGATCCAGCTGAATCGATTCGGGATAGTGATCCAAATATCATCACTGTCCTCCAAATTGGCCGAATTCAAATCCAATACTTCCCTATTCACACAGGCCTATTAGTTAGGTCCATCTAAGTGCGAACAGTACAGAAATTCCAGGAAGGTTGGATTGGTCTAAAAATGACTGAGCTGATCCAAGTTAACCCTGCCTCCAAAGTGATCTAACTTAGATAGGGTTGGCCATTTTTAGACAAAGCTCAGCTGCTGGCCCCAGCCCCAGGGCTACACTTTTGCTACCTTCCCCCTTGGCACTGGGCCATTTTAAGCCCCCCACCTCCTCACACTACCCACCTACCAACTGCTCCCAGTGCCAGTTATCAGCATTTGCAGATGCCAGGAGCTAAAGAAGCAAGTCCCACTGAGGGGAGGGATGGAAAAACAGATTTGCCAAAGGGTGGAGGTCAGGCAGCTAAAAATAGCCCCTGGTCCTGGGAGTAGGGAAGAGAGTCCCCTCTTCCTCCCAAGCTCCCACCCACACTCTGTGAGTCCCCCATATTTCACCAAACCTTCCCAGATGCCACCTGCCTCCCCAATCTCCCCTACAATTGCTGCTAGCTCCGCCCCCCATGGAAACCCCTGGTCCTCCCTATGGACTCTGCCCCCTGGATCCCCTGCAGGCCCCCAAACCTGCTTGATCCCCTGATCTGCCCAAACTCCACTCCCACCCAACTCCTCCCCTTATCCTGACTTACCTTAGATTGGGTGGCCATTTTTAACTCAGTTGAACTAACACCTATGAAACTGTGAACTTCCCCCTAACCTGTCCGAATGTCTGGTATCTAGCCTAGGTTTCACTAACTTCATAGTGCCACTTTCTAGCATGAGCCATTAACCATCCTGATACAGTTACAATCATCCTCTCTTACAAAATTAATAATTTTGTGTCAAACTCCTTTATGGTAACTTTAATAACAAGACAGACTGCCACTTAGGGAAAAGAGAAGGTATAATGGTTAAATTGTATGACTATTGCCACAGACTACATGATCCTGAGGAAGCCACATTTTTTATGTTTTTCTAAATCCCCATCTGTAAAATCAGGATAAGTACCTACATTTCAAACAAGAGCTCACTAACATTTGCAATGTATACTTGAATCCTCACCTGGAGCTCAACAAATAAGCACAGTTTATTTGCATATAAGTGAATAGATTTGAATTTGGTAAATAAAGGACCTGTGTGTGTTCCTGGGAACAGGGGATGCCGGATAACGAAATACGCCGGTTAATTGAGTGGCCCCAGCTGCCACTTCTCACTCTGCATCTGGGGCATTCCTCCGCCCCTCCCGCAATCGCCACCACTCCTGCGGGGTCCTGCACAGCCCCACACAGCCTGTTATGCCCCCGGGCCATGGGGGCTCAGCAGCACAGGCTGCCTTGCACCGAGCAATACATCTACACACATATATGCCATCTTACCTCATGAGACAGTACCCGGGCCTGGGGTATGACTGGAACCGGTTTCTTTCTGATATAATAACGGAGGCATTCATAAACCTAAGGTGAAATGATAAAATGTAAATAATAAAAAGTAACTCAAATGGGTGAACAATCATGGTAATATATTCAAATTAAGTGTACACTCAGGTGTGCCACACTAAGTCTTCCCAAGACTGACCAAAATAAAAATCACTTGATCTATCACTCCCCTCAGGGTCTATATAAACAGATCAAACAGCTGGGGCCACACCTGTAGTCCCTGATACTATACAGTACTACTCAAATAGCCAGGCGCACAGGGATTTTCCACCTTAGTATAAAGTATCTGGAACTGCTCACTGTCAGATAGAGCTCATACTAGACGCAGATTCATAGATTTTAGGGTCGGAGAGGACCTATTAGATCATTGAGTCCGACCTCCTGCCCTGGACAAGAAAGAGTGCTGGGGTCAGATGACCCCAACCAGGTGTTTGTCCAATCTCCTCTTAAATAACTCCAAGGAAGGGGACAGCACCACCTCCCTTGGAAGCACATTCCATATTCTGGCAACCCTCACTGCAAATAATTTTTTTCTGATGTCCAATCTAAATGTGCTCTCATTCAGTTTGTGGCCATTGCTTCTAGTTACCCCAATGGATGCTCTGGTAAACGTCATATCCCCTATTTCCTGCTATCCCCTCTGTTGAGTTTGTAGACAGCCACAAGATCACCTCTCAGCCTTCTCTTGCAGAGGCTGAAGAGATTCAAGTCCCTTAATCAATCCTCAGAGTTTTTTCCTGTAGGCCTTTAACCAGATGGGTGGCCCTCCTCTGAACCCTTTCCAGGTTATCTACATCCCTCTTGAAGTGACATATCCCAGGTCTAATCCAATAAAGCATTTCCAGAAATTCTGTTTCTTCTTTTCCTTAAAGTATAAACGGATACTAGTAGCAAAGCTAAATTAAGATCAAATCTCCAAATTTAAGACCTCAAAGAAATTTTAATTCACTAGAATCTTTTTTAATTATTATTTATTTTCTCTATTTACAGGATTTTTTTTTAAGTCTTAATTTAACTACTGTGCCTAGCAGGAAAATTTCATCCCGTTTCATGTTTTATGCTAACACACTATCCCAACTATGCATCAGATCAATGCAGTCCAAACATTTCACACACATTTCACACACAGAGAACTTTTACTTAAGGTCTTCTTTACAAGACAAAATATTATTGCTATATTTAAAAAGGCCAAAATTGGGATTCAAAGTGATTAATTCATTTGTTAAAGGACATATAGAGGGTTAGTGACTGAGAAAATAACCCAGCATTCCTGATCGTCAGCCATGTGTTCTCTCTACTCCTAATACACATCTACACATGCTAGAATTTACAAGGCATCATTTCAGTCAGTCTGGGTAGTGAAAAAGATGCACCAGGTCCCCCCTTCAAAGTCTAATAGCCTTTTTTCACCAAAGCATGAATTTATACCCTGCTCTAGACCTGTGCCAAAGGTCATCCTTCAACCAAGGTGGTCGTTCAGGCTGGGGCACCCAAGGCAGCTGGAGCTTCTTCGGCAATCTCTCGCAGTCGAGGATGATTGTTTTCTATGATGGTCTTATCTCCATGTCTAAACATGGCTGATGAGGCCCATCTGGGATTGATAACCTCTACTGCAGCTCCAACATATATTTTCATGTGGGGTGAGTGGTGCTGGATTCTTCATTTGGTCTGGGATACGCTGTTTCTGCTGTTCCTCTTTTTTCAACTCCTATTGTTGTCATAAAGTACTGAGATCCCTGCAATAGACTCTTCCTCCATTTGGGGGAGTCCTGGGTGATAGTCTCCCATGATCCATTGTTGTTGCATTTTTTTAACTTGGCCTTGAAGATGTCCTTGAAGCACTTTCTCTGTCCTCCTTTTGAGCGTACACCTTGGCTTAGCTGGGAGAATAAAACTTGCTTCAGGAGTCTGGAGTCAGACATCTGGATGACATGGCTGGCCCAACGAAGCTGATGGCAGATAATCACCACCACAATACTCATGGTGTTTGCTTGCAGGATGATGCCAACATTGGTGCATCTGTCTTCCACTGGATCTGGAGGATCTTCCACAAGCAGCACTGATGGTACCTCTCCAACAACTTTAGATGTCTCCTGTATGTTGTTCATGTCTCAGCTCCATACAGCAAGGTGGGATCATTACTGTTTGATAAACCATGGGATTAGTTTTGGATCTGTTGTTGTGATCTTCAAACACCTATTTCTTCAGGCATCCAAAAACTGTACTTGCACATTTGAGGCTTTGTCAGATTTCTTTGTTGATGTCAGCCTTCTGTGAGAGATGGCTTCTGAGGCACAGGAAAAACTCAGCATTCTCCAGAGCTCCACTCAGGTTGGAAGTTTGTTGGTGGTCAGATGTAGCATCATAGCAAGGAATATTGCAAAGTGTTGGAGCGATGACGCAGCCTTGCCTAATTTCCATTTTAATTTCAAGGGGATCTCTGACAGATCCATTACTGAGAACTACCACTCACATACCATCATTAGGCAGGCAGAGAATGGTGACAAATTTCAGTGGGTATCTGTACTTCAGAAGGATCTTCCACAACACTTCTTGGCTGACAGTCTAAACCTTTTGTGAGCTCAAAGAAGGCCACGTATAAAGACTTATGTTGTCCCTGGCATTTCTCCTGCAGCTGGTGAGCTGCAAAGATCATGTCTGTTGTACTTCTTGGTGCCCTAAACCCATACTGAGATTTTGGGAGGAGCTCTTCAGCAAGAGGAAGGAGACGGTTTAGAAGGGTTCTCACAATGATATTTCCTGTGGTGGACAGTGAGGCAATCCCATTGTAGTTTCCACAGTCAGACTTGTCTCCTTTCTTGAAGATTGTCACAGTCATGGTGTCCGTGAGGTTGTCTGAGATTTCCTCATCATTCCAGGTCCTTTAGATCAGGGCTGGGCAATTATTTTGGCTGGATGGTCACTTAAAAGGTTTTTGGTGAGGCATTGAAGGCTGCAAGGATACCCCCACCCCTTGATAGGTGCCCCATCCTCTGGTCACTATCTTGTGACTGGAAGTCCCACCCCCTAACCTCTGGCCTTTGGCCACCAGAAGTCTCTCCCCTTGCCCAGGAAGTACTCCTTCTGGGGGCGCGTTACTTGTATATTGTGTGATGGCGTGGAGGGGGTGTGTGGGGGTGTGAGTGTGTGTGCATGCATGTGCAGTGTATGTGGGACTGTTGGGTGTGTATGTGGGTATGGTGGGGAGTTGGGGTGTGGGGGTGTGTGGGTATGGTGGGGGTGAAGTGTATGTGGGGGTGTGTGTGGGGAGGTGGAATTTGTGGCTGGGGTATGGAGTGTGTGGAACAGTTTTGAATGTGTGGGGGGTATGGTGGGGTGTATGTGTGGTTGAGGTTTGGACAATGTGTGTGGGTATGGTGGGGAGGTGTGAGGTGTGGGTACAGTGGAGGTGGATGTGTGGGTATGTGTGGGATGTCTGGGGAATGTAGATAAGTCTGTGTGGGTATGATGGAGTGTTTGGTTGGGGTGTGGGATGTGTGGGACAGTGTTGGGTGTGTGTGGGTGTGGTGAGGTGTGTGAGGGGGTGTGGGCACATATGTAGAGTACAATTGGGGGTTGGATGGGTTGGGTGTGCACATGTGAGGGGCTTCTCCCCCTCCCGCTCTTTGTGACTTGGCTGATCCCAGACCCTCTACAAGCAGGGGGAGGAGGAGGGGACTCAGTGTTGCCAGCCTGGTTTGCAGCGTGCTGCAAAGGCAGAAAAGCAGCTGCCACCAGCAGGCAGCAAGGGAAGCCCCTGGGAGAGAGGAGGGGGGACAAGGAGCCAATCCTGGCACTGCCAGCTGTCTTGGTCTCTGTCCCACACCTGCCTGGTGGGGCAACGCTGGCGCGGGCCCCTGCTGCGCCCCCCCCCCCACCTGCCTGTCCTGTGCTTGCCCAGTGGGACTGAACCAAGCCCATGCTGGCTGCTACTGCTGCTGCTGCTCCCACCTCACCTACCTGTCCCGTGCCTGCCTGGCGGGGCTTCATGAGCAGCCAAACTCTTTCACACCCCCCTTCCATCTGCACATTCTCCCACCCAGCCATGCACAAGTAGGACCAAGGTGAGCTGCAGGCAGAGCCCCACTCACCTCTATGCTGCAGCTTCCCCTCCCTGCCTGCTGCCTGGAGCACTGCAACAGGGACAGGAGTTGTCACTGGAGGGCAGCCCAGCAGTTCCCTGCTGCAGCTGTAGCAGTGGCAGCCCTGCCTGGAAGCTGTGCCTGCTGGCCAGGACTGGTGCCCTCCAGCGGGGGAGGCTGGGAGAGCAGTATGTGCTGCTCAAGGTGGGAGTGGGCAGGACTCAACCCCATGCAGAGTGCAGGAGGGACAGCTGCTGGTGAGGCTGGATACAATTAATTGGTGGGTGCCAGCCTGCAGGATGAATCCAATCAGCTGGTGGTCACATTTTGCCCGCCCCTGGTTTAGATGAAGGCAAGAAGCTGTGAGTTGAGCTCCACACTCTCTGCTTGAAGGTTTCCATGAGGATTCCATCCACTCCAGATGCCTTGTCATTCTTCATCTGCTTGATGGCTTTCCTCACCTCATCAAGGGTTGGAGGGATTCCAAGATCTTCTTGATTGAGGTCTTCAAAATGCTCCTTCCAGTGGGCATTGATAGCTCCCCTTTCCTTGATCAGGTCTGCTCCATCCTTAGGTCTCAAGGGGGTTGGTCCCCGAGTGCTCAGACCACAGATGGCTTTGGTGGCACTGAAGAAACCATACACATCATGGATGTCAGTGAGATATTGAATCTCCTTAGCCTTTGTCTTCCAACCATTTGTTCTTCATATCATGGGTCCTCCTTTGGACCTCTGCTTTGGCTTGTTGGAGATTCAATTTATTTTGCCTGGAGTTGTTGTTGTTTTACCAAACACAAAAGACCTTGCACTTGCCGTTGACTGGGAGATCCAAGAGTTGATCATTCTCATCAAACCAGTCTTGATGTCTCCTGGTAGGGAATCGAAGCGTCTCTTCACAGGTGCTGATGACGGTGGCCTTAAGGGCACCGCACACACTGATGAAATTCTTCCATTGTTGTTGATTGGACTTCACCAGGTTTTTTGTTGAGGTACTAGTAGAAGGAGGTCTTGCTTGCTTGGGTCCTTGAGTCCTTCAGCATTGATCTTCGGTTAGCATTGCTTCTGCTACAGCCATCATTTGGGAGCCAGTTTGAGTGACATAACCAAGTGAATGAGTCAGTGATCAGTCCAGCAATCATCAACTCTTAGCATAGCTCAGGTGATGTGGACATTTTTGCGATCTTGGGTACGGACGATGACATAGTCAATCAGGTGCCAAAGCTTAGATCATTGTCGTGATGTCTTGTGCCTATTTTTCTGGCGGAACAGGGTGTTAGTGATGGTGAGTCCATGTTCCATGCATTTGGTCAAGAGGAGGATGCCATTGGAGTTGACCATTCCTACTCCCTCCTTGCTGATGGTTCAGTTAGTTAGAGGTTAGAGTCCCTTCAGACTCTGGCACTGAAATCACTGAGAAGAATAAGCCTCTCTCTCTCTCTCTCTGGGATGTCAGAAAGGACTTGGTCAAGGTTAGCATAGAATTCCTTCTTGGTTTCACTGGCAGCATCAAGAATCAAGGCATACACTGATGACAATGGTGTATTGGCTTCCTGACAGTTTAAGATGAAGAGTCATGGGGCGCTCTTTAATTCTGATAGGGCACTCATTGAGTTGGTTTATGAGTTCATTATTAATGGCAAAACGAACTTTGTGAAGACAGGATTCTCATTCCAGAAGAAGGTACAGCTGCCTCCATATTCTTTGAGCTGCCCATTACCCACTTGCCGGGTCTTGTGCAATGCAGCTACATCGATGTTGTGTTGTCTGAGTTCTCAGGCCACAATTGCAGTGCAGTGCTCTGGGCTTTCATTATTAGGGTTGTCCATGAGGATTCTGATATTCCGGGTCCCAAAAATGATGGTGCATCTTTGTTGGTATTTTCAACCACAGATGATCCCACATGGTTATCCAGTCAGGAAGAAATACAGAATACTGCATTAGACAGGCTATGTTTAGGACATCTTTTTTAGCCTGCTCCCCCTGTAGGATGAGCAGAGAGGATCTTGAAGAGGGCTGCTCAGTCACAGTTACAGCTGCTGAATTGCACTCCTGTCTCATCCAAGTGTTAGATGACCTTCTTGTAACTTCTTTAATGCCAGTTCATGAGTAGGAGCTTCCAGACCTCACAATTCTGCTTCCATTGCCATTAGCTGGTCACCAAAGGGCTTGAGGAATGTGCTGGAAAAGCTGTTTTCGTGGAAGATGCCTGTGTGTGATTTCTTTTATCATAGAGAAGCTTCTGCACATCAGCTTCCACACGGCTCTTGACAGAACGGGACCTTGATCCAATGGCAAGCAGAACGAGACAACTGGGGATCTTGTCCCACTGCAGCCTTCATCCACCTTCACAGCCATTGAGGACTTGTAGACCCACGGCTAGAGGCTGGACAGGCTTATTATAGCAGTAACCTGTACTTGCCATGTCACAGCACCATCAAAGAATATGTGGGTTTTCTGGAAAGAAAGTATTGCCATCTGCTGTCTTCACCACATCCTGGTGGTACTGCCACTGCTTGGTCTGCAGCTGCTTATTCATCAGAGTTACCCTTGCTTATTTCACAGCTAAACTTCCCTGAAGGTCATTACACTATCCACCACCTGTGGACATGCTGGGTAGCAGTACAGCTCTGCCCCATAGAGGCAGCTGGATATGATGCTAGCCAAAAATTTGTGCATCACTAGCTACAAGTGTCAAACATTAACCACTGTAGTTCTAAGGGCTAGAAGGCTTAGGTGGAGATTTTGATGCCATGTAGTACAACGAGGCAGATACCAATTTATTGCTTCCTAACACAGACTGTGGCTTTGTAGCTGAAGAGTGCTTTTACCTTTAGGAGGCCCTGCAGCCAGTGAGATCTAAGCAGGTCATATAATACTCCAACTCCATTGACATCTCGCTTGTAGAAGAGATTCAATTCTTGTAGCACTAGTCAGAACAAGAGAGAAACCTGAACCCAACAAACAGAAAAGTGCAACACAGTTCAACACAAACAGAAAATTGTCCAAACTCATGCATCGGCCCAGATGTCCAAGAACATAACTTGCTTAAATTTCCACTCCCACCAAATAGGAGCTAGACATGGGTAGATTCAGGATTGTGGCAACTGTGGTGCATGGCAACTGTGACTATGGTGAACTGGCCCTGTGCACTGGTGCCAGTGAATGGGGCTGGTCTATGGGGCTAGCCTGATTCAGCCCCAGAGGGCCAGTCTGGTATAGGCATTGCATGCACCAGACTGGCTCTGCATGTTGATCTGTGGTCAATGCGTGACATGAGGCGCACAGGGTTGGTCCAAGACCCACAGGTTGGATCCTAAGACTCCATGGACCATATCTTTGACACCCCTGATGTAGGACATAATGGAACATATATGCAAATTAGAATGCCCCGTACAGGTGTATCAAATCTACTGATCCACCACAAGTGGTATTGGATCATTTCTAATTTTTGATGCTCTGTTTAGTAAACTATGACATGCAATCTTCTACTATACTGGGTATTAAGGGCTTGATTACAAAGGCATTTAGGCTGCTAGACCTGCTTCTATTTGCTTACTTATATTTACCAAAATTCCTAACCAGGCAAGGTACTTAACTTCTGAAGGAAATCATTAGAAATTAGGTATCTAATTCATTTAGGCACTTTGATAAACCTTACCAGGTAACTAGTTGCATTTTAGGTGTCCAAATGCCTAAGTAAATTTGATTTTACCTATCTTCCTTTTTCCAATTTAAATATGTTAGATTGGCTCCCTTATCCTAAAACAGTGTTTTTCAAATTGGGGTACATGTACCCTGGGGGGAACATGGCACTTTGCAAAGGGGTATGTGCCTAAATTTTAATAACAGTGGAGCTTCTGATTGGTCAATGCATGGTGAGTAATGGCATTTCCACACACTGATAGTCAACACTTTTAGTAAGGGACAGACTTGTAGATAAATGTCAAATGTAAGGGGTATGAGCAGCTATATTATGCAGGTAAATGGGTATGTGGCCAAAAAAGCTTGAAAACTGTCCTAAAACAGACAGAAAATCAAATGATTGGAAAAATATTTTTCCTTCCTCACTTTCTATCCAACATAATATTTGCAAGCACATCTCATACAAAAAGCCATACCACCTTAGAAAGGAATTTATTCCCATTATCTATGAAAATGTTTTATTTAGTGCCTTAAGGATTGGGAGAGGAAGCAAAGGAGGTTAAATTACAAAAATAAATTGTGCATGTGCTCCCTCTGATAAAAAAAAAGAAAGCAAAAAAATAAGAAAAGCAATGCAAGGAAGCTGGGTGTTGTACCATTCTCCTGGCTGCCAACTGCCGGCATCTCCATCTTCTCCTTCATTCTAGGAGATTCTCCCCATTTCTCTGAATGGAGCATTCAGACTAGCTGTATTTCACAGACTGCAAACTAGGAAGCAAAGAACAATCATACAGGAATTACTGATGATATTTTTTATTTAAAAGAAAACTGAATAAAGACAGAGGAATAAGCTTTTGGACTTTTAAGTATGTTTTTTTGTTTACACTTGCAGTTTCAGACGGACATAACTTACAGTTTAGATTACTCAGCAACCAGAATATTAGAAGTGGTTTTAAATTAAATGTTTCTAGGTTGACCCAAATTTAAACAGAACAGAATATTATAGAAAACTTCGGTTCCCAATGGGCAGCCTGCAGGTCATCTATGTTCCAAGGCTACAATTAACTTTAAAAGTTATGTATATTCTTCCTAGGAAACATTAAAAAATGTCCTACACTCTATCCAAAGTGCTCTCTTGATACAAAAGTCCCAAACCCCCAGACATTTCATTATCAGCCAATAATGGGAAAGGTTTTTATGATCAAACCATGTTTGACATGAAGATGGCCTCACAAAAACAGTATTACTAGACCCAGATATTCTTAGTTTACAACCACAGAGTGCTAGTAAATTACTAATGTAGTTCACAGTTGGGCAAACTGTGGACACCTATGGTTTTAAGTAATGGGAGCCAATGGTTTTGGCAGGTGTGCCACAAATTAGCCCTCACCGATTCTTTTTTCCTATTCCATCTGCTGCTCCGCTTCCTGCCCTGTGCTCTCTTTCTTATCTGCTGCTCTGATTTCTGCTCCCAACCCTATCTACCAATGTGCTGGCAGTCCCATCCCCAATCTGTCGTATGTCCCACACAGAAACTGCCCATACCACTTACAGCACCAGTGCCACAGGTAGGCCAGCCCTGGTTTCAAGTAAAAGATTTTGTAATGTTCTTATGCAATTTCATGCTTGACCATGTTTTAAAGCATACAAAAAACGTTTGCCATAAAGCAACTATAGTTTGTTGAATACATTCATAATTTGGAATAATTCTGGATGCAACTAAACTATAATGTCTTTTTGCTGCAGGAGATGAAGGGGATAATTTGCTTGTCAGGAGTATTTAAGGACTCAAATATGCATTGCAAATGCCACAGTGCAGTAAAGCCATCGCATGTAAATCCTTAGGGAATCCTCACTATCCTACTCCACAGCCTCTCAATAAACAAGAAAGCCTTGTGTACAGGTGCTATAATCCACCTTTTTTTCAAAACATACATTCAGAGAGTCATAGCTTTTTTTTTTTTTAACCAAAATGCTAAGAGTTTATACAAACTGTGTTCCTGTAAACTGATAATTATAACTGTCATTTTAAAACAAACTGGCATTCTCTCCCTCTGTTAACAACATAAACTATTCAAATACAAAAGCTTTGGAAAAATCTCATTAACTTTTCATCATTATGGAGCCAGATTCTGCAAAGACTTTATCTAAGGAGTCCCAGAGCCTTCCATGCATACCAAGTTACTCAGGTATTTAAGCAGTTGTAGGATTAGTTTCATAGTTAGTTCTCAGGTGTTTTCATTGCAAGAATTAAGAAATAAAAATAGGCTCATCAAAACCTCTTCTTAGCTTTGGTGCACTAGTTAAGTTCTGCACTCAACTCTGAATACTAACCAGACACTTTGAAAATAGTTTTATTTTGCTGAAGATTTGAGACATTTTTCTATTAGCTTCCAGAACACATGCAAAATCAAACAAACTAGTTTATAGCTTTCCCCTTAAGATGGAAAAGCTATGAAGTAGAGAACATAAACCAAAACATAGTGTTAATCTCATTTTTCATTTGCATAGAAAATGATGTCAGCCAGAACTTCCCCCTCAACATTTCTATAATAGTTTTTCATTCAAATTTATTTTAATAACAAAAATGTTATGGATAGCAGTCACTCTTAGGGCCCCACTACATGTTACAGGTATTGCACAATTACCTGGAGACCAACTACATGTGTAAAGTAGTTATCACACCATAAAAAGCTCCAACAAGCTAAGTTAGGCCTCAGAAATGTGTACTAACTTTATAGCTGGTTGCTATTGAGCTTTAATTTGCACATGGCAGCAGGGGTACACCATGCCCAGTGAAAACTCCCCAAGCCCTAGCGATCCCAGTAGCTGTGATCCCCAGGATCCTGGGGCTGCATGAACCCCAAAACTTATGGTCTGTGGGTGTGTGAAACCCCTAGACCCTGAGGATCATGGCTGCCACAATCTTTACAGCTCCAGGGTACAGGAAACTCCTGGGGCCAGAAGATTGCTGCAGGCATTGGTGATGCGTAGGGGGTGCACGGAAATCCCTGGAGCAGGAGGATCACAGTGACCCTTTGGCCCTGGGGGTTTCTCACACCCAGGGCAGGGGGGTGGGGGGAGGGGGAAACTGCCCTCGCAGCAATCCTCCAGTCCCATGGGTTTCCCTGCACCCCCAGAACAAAGGGATCAGTCCTGAGCCGATCCTCCAGACCCAAGGGTTTCTCCGCACCACAAGGGTGTCCCTGCTACTGCAGCAATTCTCCAGCCCAGGGGTTTCCTGCACCTCCAAGGCAGGGAGATTGCTGCAGCAGGGATCCTTCAGCCCTGGGGATGTGTGAGGCATCCCTGTGGCTAGAAGCCCCTCAGTTTCGGTGCATGGAAGCCTGCTGCTTGCTGGTGCAGGGGGAGCCTGGGATTCAGCTCTCCCTGCATCGGCAATAAGGCATGATAGGCTCTAATGCACGATTTACACAATTCACACCTCCTACCAAGCATGTGAGGCATGGCAGGAGGCACAATTGTGTGAATCATGCATTGGATCCCACTGCACCTTTCTCTGCATGTATAGAGAGGGCCCTAAGTTTAACAGCATTGCCTTAGATTATTTTTCTTCTTGTAATTATAGGACTGCACACAAAGGTAAAGTTAAGCATACATACCAGTATTTGCAAAATTGGGGCCAGAATTAAATTTAGATTTCCTACCAATTTTTTTTTTTTTTTAGAGAAAAATACGGAAAACAAAAGCTGAAGTAAAATGATATAATAATGAACAGCCAGGTATGCATTTTTTGTGGTTTTAAAGGACATAGTGTGAAACCTGAAAATAGTGCTCATGAAAACATTAGGAATTTCTACAGCAACGTGAATCACACCAGTCTTTTCTGCACTCATTAATATAACACCAAATTATTGTGTCAAACCAAACATTAATTTAAAATGTAATAAGTAAATTTAGAGTGGGAACACTCTCCACCCTGTTTAATAAGAACATAAGAATTGCCATTTACTGGGTCAGACCACAGTTCCATTTTGCCCAGTATCCTGTCTCATAGTGGCAGAGAGTAGATGTTGAAAGGGAGAGTGAACTGGGTATGACCAGGGTCAGTGGTGACATGTACAGGGTGCATGCAGGTGCACGTGCAGCCCCTGGAAGTGCCAGCTACGAAACCAGAAGCACGCTTCTGGGTTTGCCACTGGTTCAGCAATTGGCTGCTGGGGGGACCCCCCACCACAGTCGGCGATTGGCCAATGGAGGACCACTCCGCTTTACCCCTGGCGGTGATCTGGTGCCTCCCCAGACTTGCCCCAGACTTGGGAGGCACCAGTCACCTATGACCAGCGGTTTTTTTCCCACATTGTTCTTCTTACTTCCAGCCTCCAGCATTTAAGGTACAAGAAGCTTTAATTTAAAGGCTGTATCCCTCTCTCTCGTACTCAATAGCTATTGATGCCTCTTTCCTGCTTGAACCTGCCAATCCCTTTTTGAATCTGGCTCAACTGTCAGCTTCCACAACATCTGGTAGCATGAGTTCCACACTTTTAATACGCACTATGTGAAAAAGAATTTCCTTTTGTTAGTTTTAAATTTACTACTTACAAGTTGCATCTTGTGACCCCAATTTCTTGTATTATAAAAGAGAAAGTAAATAATAAATCCCTATTTACCTTCCTTTATCCGTTTAGTATTCCTTCACCCTTCTTTCTTTCATCAATTTTGCTAGAAGGCAAATTGTCTCATATATTCTTCTGTGCCTTTATAATACCAGGACTAAGAATCCTTGACATAAGAGAAAACTAAGTTTTAGCCCCATTTTTTTTTTTCTTTTCATTTTCAGCAGCTTTGGGCAGTCAATGGGGTCTGGATCTGGAGGAACATCATGAACAGAGTGAATTCAGTCTCTGGTGATCCACCAGATTTGGAACATAGGTATCCAGAGATCAAAGGCCTGAACTAATGTTTCTCTGGATCCTAACTGATCAGTTTAAAATAGCATTTTATGCAAGTTTTCAGGGTATTGTCATTATTCCATTATCATAAGATTATCCTTAAAAAATGAACCTCTCAGTGTAAAGGTTAAATTATAGCACACTCCAAAGCAAGACTTGGAATATAAATGAATTCCAATACTAGACCGTTAAGAAAGGCAGCCAATAGCAAGAACATACCATATAAAAAGTGAATGCTACATACTAACCTTTGTCAGATACACTGTCGTTTGCCTTCCCGACTACAAAAGCAAGGTAGCCATTTTCTTCAAGAGCGTTCTGTGCATAAACAAACTTCTTGGGCAGAGCAGATGTATTACCTTGATCTGCTTATAAAGCTAAGGGAATTATTGTCTCTTACTGCACTTCTTAATGCCTATTTTTAGAACACATTTATTCTCTTCTGTCAAATTGTACACTGTATAGAAAAGCAAGCTAAGATCAAGGAAAGAATAAAAGATTATGCTTCAAGAACTATATTATTGAATATACTGAATTCAACAAGTTTGCAGAGAATGACAAGATATCACTTTAAACCTTGGGGGATCAACTAGGTTCTCAAAATTGTATTTAAACTGTACATTTATTTCACATGATGGAGCTATATAGAAGCTGTCTTTAAAAGCAGGACTTATTTTTAAAACTACTGAAAGGTATGAACTCAGTCTCCCCCAAACACCCAGTGCAACTTAGTTTTCCCAATGCTGGTCAGCTATTTTGCACACTTTCTACTTCATTTCCCTCAGTGACTCCAACTATTTTATGTTTCTAACATGTGCTGTTTAATCCTCTTGCCTATCTTGGTTGAAAACCCTTTCACAGAGCTTGTAATTCAGTGTTTAATAAGCTTGATTTTTTTCCTATAATTATCTATTTTTCTCTTTGTTAAGCAGAGATCATCTGTCTTAATGCTTGGTCTGACAAAGGAGGCTGTGAGGTAGTAGGCTATTTTTTAAACTTCCAGAACCTGCACACATTTGGTATTTTATAAAATAGCAAATTAGTTCTGGAGTTTCATGAAAAAAGAAAACCTTTACTGTAAATAAGCTAGCAATAATTAACACAACAAAATTCCATCTGAAAGTGAACAGGCAGGTAGTAATGCGAGCAAGGAAAAAAAAAAAAGATACAACTATGTTATTGTAGACTAGCATTACTCAGAAGTTTCTAGTGCTGCATCAAATTAACAGGCCAGGCTGGATAAATCACTTCATTTTCACCATCCATGCAAGGAGACTAATGCTTGCCTCTGTAAAATGCTTTGAGATTCAAATGAAAGGTATTAATATTCAGGGATTTTCAAAATCAAGTTTTAGATTCACTCTACTCCAGTTGCAATACTAACAGTACAAAGTCTAGGACTGGTCATTCAAATTACTCCCTTGTTTGTTGGTATGGTTATGTAGGGCTGTACGAAACTTCAGTCACTGATTCGATTCGGTGGAGATTCGGCCTGATGCAGTGGCTGAATCTCCAAATCCAAATTGAATCAGGAGACCCTTTAATCTCTGCAAATTGAATCAGAACCCTCTGAATCGATTCGGAGAGATTTGGAAAGATTTGGCAATTCAGACATAGACACAGTTTTAAATGTTTTTTCTACATACCTCAAGGTACTAGGTGGCTTATGAATGCTGTGATGCTGGGGCACATCCATCCCAGCATTGCAGTGTTCATGAGTTGTGCCTGGTACCTCAAGGTACGTAGAAAAAACATTTAAAGCTGTGTCTATGGGTTCACTGCTGAGCATGCTGGAGAGCCCCCCGTGCTTCTGTGGGACACTCCATCCGCCCCAGCTCCGCAGCAATCACGAGCCATGCTGCTACCTCAAGGTATCTAAAAAAAACTTTTAAAGCTGTGCCTGTGTCTGAATCGCTGATTTGCTGAATCAGCATCGAATCCTTAAATTCGGATTTGGCCAAATCGAATTGGGAACAGTGGTCTGAATCAACAAATCAAATCACTGTCCCTGATTCAGGCCGAATCCGAATTGAATAGGGCCCATCTCGCACACCCCTATGGTAGGGTGCTATTATAACAAAATATGCTATCATGATTTGTGTTGATCTAACATTCAGTTAAATGTTGACTTACCTCCTGCCCAAATAACTTACTACTACCTAGACCCTCTGCCTGCTTTTATATTTGTATTTTTGGGTCAGTGGCAACGACAGGCAAAGTGACTGTTCACAGAAGAAGTATCATACAAGGAAAAGGACAACTCCTACAGTCTGATGTGTACATACTTTACAAAGCAGTCTGTATTGCTTGCACCACTATTAATTTCTTCCAATGTCTGTAGCTAACAATTTGGTCTTAGTTAAACAAATCTGCCAGCACTAGCACATTTCCAGTAAGAACCACCAACGGAGTGATCAGCCTGGTAGTTAACTCACTGAAACACACGGCAATGTCCTTCACCTTAGGAAAGACTTGAGGAAAAAGGTAGTTTTGAAAAACTAATCCAATAATAAGAAATGTCTCCCTCTTGTACAAGAGATGGCCAGTCTTTTAAATTCTTCACAACAATAGAAACAGCTATAAATTGAGCCTGCAGCTTTAAATGAAAGCAAAATATATTGGCTAGAGCCTGGCATCAGTGTCACATTGCCTTGCTGAACCTTGGAAAGAGTATTTGAAAGTTTCCTCCCATTTTTAGCTAGCAGGTAAATAATTATAGACATCAAGTTTAATTATGGTTATACTGCTATCAATCAGTTATCTTAAAGAGATTTGAATTGGTTTACTAGGAATTGTTTCAGAAGAAAAATTTTACAGATGCATATGGAAAAAAGATCTCTGCTGTACGTTTGTCTTCCTCAGCAGATCCAGTTTCTTACCTGTAAATAATATAGAGTATACCATGTTTTGATCATGAACTGCTAAAGGAAAAATAATATTTATGGGATATTAGTGGCCTGAGTCACCTCACTGCCCTACCTAATCTATGGACATCCTCACTGCCTCTCCTGTGTAATCCACAGAAACTTAACTTTAGAACCACTCATTGCCAGGGGAAGAACAAATCTTCTTAACCCTTTTATCGTATAAAGAGCCAGCTTTAAAATCATCGTTGACTCTATTTGTTCTCACTGACTTCCCCGATGATCAGGATATTTATAATGTCTCTTTGTCCACTAGCTCAGCATGCAATTGAAGGTAAAGAGAATACATAATAATTTTAACTTTGATCTCCTATTACACTCGAGCAGAAGTCCTGTAACAAGCAAGCAATACCTGGCTTTTAATTTATGAAAAAAATAGCAACACTAAAGCAAGGAGGACAGGGAGATCATGCAGGTTAACTTATTGCTTAGTTAGCAGCAGAAATACACCATCAAAGCTCCCCATTCAGCTTTCTTAAGGCATTAACAGCCCACATGCACGGTGGCTAAAATTCTGTGCCATATCTATATTTAGTCTTGGAATTCTCTTCAGCTAGTAACTGAGCCATACAACAGAAGGACCAGAAATAATCTGCCCAGACATGCCACCAATCATTGGAGGGTTTTTAAAAAATAGGATTTATAAATCTAAGGCAAGTTTTTACAGTTTTCAGACTTTACATCACATCATCTGTAACTGTTTAGGGCTGCTACATTCTAGCAGCTACAAAGTCCTTTTGTAGAGCAAAAATGTGAATAAGACTTATACCATTGTAATTCGCTGCATCTTAATTTCACTCTCCTACATTCCTCTCCATTTAACATACGAACTGTGGCTGTTAACGTGCCATAAAGAAGATGAAAGGTTTACAGTTTGTTTTGCAACTAATATTAGACATTACAAACACTGATTGTCTATAAGAAATATAGGAGAACACTATTGGAATGCCCTCTGCTGTTGCTGAAGAAATACTGAGGCCTGCTTTTGCTCATATCAAACCTGCACAACTATTTAATGCGATTCTCTCTTTCAAACAGTTCTCCTATATTGGTCCCCTGATTCAATTCGGATTTGGAGAGTCAGCCACTGAATCAGACTGAATCTCCTACAAATTGAATCAGTGCCCGAAGCTTTGCACAGCCCTAGTAATTAGGTCTCAGAGCGAGTGTAAAGTACAGGCAGTCCTCGACTTACAACAGTTCAAGTTCCAACGATCCGCAGTTACGATGTTTGTAAACTGACACCCGAGTTTCAAAATTCGGACGCGGGTTTCAACTTTACAACACTGAATGCAGGATACAAGTCTGTTGGTGGAAGGGGAGGGGGAAGGAAAGGGCTGTGGGAAGGAAGATCAGGGCCCCTGCGGGAGGGTGGGGGCTGCAACAGGGGGTGGGGCAAACACTGCCCAGCTGGGGCTATGCCGGTTCTGGGAGCAGGGGCTATGGGTAGTGGGAGAAGCCGCAGCTTGTCCAGATGCTCCCCTGGGGCAAAGCAGGCAGTGCCAGGGCTGCACTGGGCAGCCGCAGGAGAAGCCATATTTCATCTGCCTGCTCCCCCAGCTGCCCCTGCTGGGGCGAGGCAGGCAACCCTGGGGCTGAGCCGGACAGCCACAGGAGAAACCACAAAACCCCAGCCTGTCCAGTGGCTCCTGCCACCCGTCCAGGGGGGCACGGGGTGGGGTGCAGGAGAGATGTGTGACCCCTAGGTCTGGTCTTGTTGGGGAGGGGCAGGCTGCGCTCAGGGCAGATCTGGGGGCTCACACTCCCCCTCCCGCACTTCTGGACATTTGGCCAGAGCAGCAGTGTGCTGCTTGTCTGGCAGCCATTTGCTAGGCAGCTCCTCTGGTGCTCAGTCGTTGCTGCTGCTGCTAGAATTACAGGTCTATGGTACAGTACTGTACCTGTACTGAAAAAAAAAAAAAGTCCTAGTACAGTACAGTACTTTACAAGTTCACTATGCTGCCCATGTGCTGTTCTGTTTCCATACTTTTTCTAAACTACGCATAATAATGGCAGAAAAACATAAATCCAGTGGAAGTGAAGTTTCTTTTTCTAAGAAATGTAGAAAATTACTATGGAAGCAAAAATGGAAATAATTAAGAGGTCTGAAAAAGATGAGACCCCAACTGAAATGGGCAGAGCTTTGGATATCCCCGAATGACTATCATGACCATCTTGAAAGACAAGGCAAGAATTGAGGAACATGTTAAGGACTTGGCTCCTACGCAGTTAACTGTGATAACTAAGCACCATGTTGGACTTATTACTCAGGTTGAGAAACTGTTAATCATTTGCCTGGAGGATAAAAATAAATGCCGTGCTCCTGTGAGTTTAGGCATCATTCAGGAAAAGGCTAGGAGTCTTTATAATGATCTAAAGAAACAACAGGGGGGAGTTCTAATGCTGAGCCTTTTACTGCAAGTAAGGGGTGGTTTATGCATTTTAAAGCTAGGGCCAATTTGCATAACATCAAGGTCTCAGGTGAAGCTGCCAGTGCTGATGAAAAGGCAACTCATGCTTTTCCTGAGACTTTGGCTGAAATCATTAAAGAGACTGGCAATGTAGATTCCCGACAGCATTTTTTTCCAAATGAGTCCAGTTTCAACAACATTTTAAAACTTGCTGAGCACAATAGCCAAAGAGGAGAGAAATCTATGCCAGGGTACAAAACTGCTAAAGATAGGCTCACTCCTTAGCTTGGTGCCAATGCTGCAGGTGACTTTAAACTTAAACCTTTACTTGTGTACCATTTGGAAAACCCCAGAGCTTTGAAGGGACATTCCAAGGCATTTCTCCCAGCGATATAGAAATCCAATCCTAAAGCATGGGTCAATAAGAACATTTTTGAGGCTTGGTTTAATTATAATTTTGTGCCAAGTGTCAGGAATTATTGCAGCAAAAACAATCTTGCATTTAAAGCATTGTTAATCCTCGGCAATGCTCTTGGTCATCCAACCATCCTTGATGACATGCATCCTGACATCAAAGAAGTGTTTTTCCACCCCCAACACCACCTCATTGTTGTAACCTATGGACCAGGGGGTAATTGCATCCTTCAACGGCTACTATCTTAGGTGCACATTTGCCCGGGCCATCAGGGCAATTGAGAAGGAAGGTGTAGCAACTCTGAAGGACTTCTGGAAGGGCTTCAACATTTACCATGCAGTTAAGAACATTGGTGAGGCATAGAATAAAGTAAAACAATCAAATTTGAATGTTGTTTGGAGAAAATTGTGTCCTAAGTTTGTGTCCGACTTCCAAGGCTTTATAGACACTGTAGAAGAGGTGACCAAAAATGTTGTTGAAATGGGCAAAGAACTCAACTTAGACGTTGCACCAGAAGATGTTGATGAGTTGCTGGCATCCCATTCTGAAGAATTAACCGATGAGGACCTCATTGAATTGGAACAGCAAAAAGTGTCAGAGGAAGACGATGCACCCACTGTTAAAGAGACTCCTCCTCGTAAAGTCTTGGCAACAAAAGTGTTGGCTGAGGCATTTCAACATTTGGAAGCTGCCATGTCCATGTTTGAGGAACATGACCCTGACATTGAATGTAGTGCATCAGTGAATAGGGACATATCCAGCATGTACAACTGCTACAGAAAAATTCACAAGCAAAAGAAGAGAACACCTGTCCAAACTTCCTTGTGCACTTTCTCTAAGAAAGCAGACGAGACTCCTGAGAAGATTCCAGCTAAGAACCCTTCAAAAAGTCCAGCAAAGTCACCTCAAAGTCCTTCCAAATAAATGATTGTTATTTACAACACTGTATAAATACATAAATAAATACATATAGACAAGTAATATAGCTACATTTATTTATTTTATATAATTGCGTTGAGTACTGTACAAAATTCTGGGTTATTTTGGGTGAAAAAAAGGGCATCAGGCCTTAGTTCAGGAACCAATCCCCCATTTATAAAATTGTTTCCTATGGGAAAATTGGTTCTGAGTTACAACGTTTTGACTTAAGATGCGGTTTTCAGGAACCAATTGTGTCATAAGTCTGAGGACTGCCTGTAATAGGTTAGCCACAAGCAGATGTAATAATGGAGACAGAGGGGCAACAATAACATGATAAAGAAGTTGAGGGGCAGAGAAGTACTACTGGTGAGTTAGGAAGTTACTGTGCATGACCAATATACCGTTATAAACATGTCAGGCCAAATTCTGTTCTTTAATGTATACACCTAATTTTGATTTTAGACTAAAAAAAAGTTTTGACTATATTAATTGAAGGACAACAACATGGTGTGAACCTGTCTTGGAGAGAAATGTAAAAGCAGAAGCCAATTATAGTATAATAGGAAAGTAAGACTGTAATAGGAGAGAAGAGCTGGAAGAGACTTCACAAGGCAGAGCGGATAAAAAAAAAATCAATGTTTTTTAATTTAAAAAATTGGATTTTTTATTTAATCTTATTTTTGTTAGGATCCTTTTAAAAAAACCTATATAAAGATAATTTAAATTTAAGATATGTTAAAGCTCAAAGATATCATGGAATAGGGATTATAACTTCTAATTATATACTATTTGAGACAATATATTCATGAAACCTTTTTCAAAAAGTTTTATAAATAGGTAACAACAGGCCATGGACTATATTAGGGGCCCAATCTTATGGGTTTCCCAGAGGCTCCTCTACAGATTAGTAAAGAACAAAAAAAACCACTCTACCCAATAGGACTCAGTTTAGAAGATCCCATTAAGCATCTCTGTGATGCTTAGTTTCAGGTCTTAAACTGTGGATTTGTCTCTCCAGAGAAAACATCTTTGTTAACAGCAGTATACAGAGATGAGAGAGAACAGATCTGATTACCTACCCATCAGCCCTATTGTCTCTCTGCAAGTTTGTACACACAGAGTCAAGCCCTAACCTCTCCCTAAAAGTGCAGTTTCAAGAAGTTAAATGAACAGAGGACTGTTGGCGGTGGAGTAGATCTGGGCAAGGAGGAGGAGGAGTCTGGTGATAAATGCAAGGAGGGAGAGGCAGTAGAAACAAAAGAGAAACATTTTGAGCAGAATATTCCAGAAGTCTTGAGGGATAAGTTTCTGACTATAGCATCTCCACTGATTTGAGATCTAGCGAGGGAATGGTATGGTAGTAGGGAAAACCTATCATGGCAGCAGGCTTGTCAGGCCTTAAGAGAAACCCTGTTTGGGAATATTTTTATGAAGTTTCTCTCCCTATGGGTAAAACAGGCATGTATGCAAAATGCAAACAGTGCAACAAAGAAAGGCAAGGCCTGGATGCCCAAATGAAACAACATCATGAGAAGCACTCCTTCTCAGGAAGAAGCTGCTTTGAGGATGATGAATAGAACATTTCTGAACATGCAGGATCTCTCAGTTAGTAAACTTTCTTTCATACTTTTTTCTTAAGGACTGCCCATCTTCCTTCTATATATCTTTTGGGTGGAATTCTGGACTACTTGAATTCTCATTGAAATGTTTGAGCAAAAATATAGTTGCTACTTTATGGAACTGTCATATTTTTAATGCAGTTGTGATATAAATAAATGGCTGAAATAGGCAGATCTTCCTTTTACAGTTTCACATCTAAAGTAGTACTGAGTACAAAGGGTAGTACTAAATGAGCAGTACTGCAGTGACTGCATTGACTTTTGTTCAGGAGTATCTATCCTCAACATACAGGATTCTATCTAAATCACTATCATCACTGGGCTTGTCCCCATGTGACTGCTTTAAGCAGGATTAGCCTAAAACAGCCATTTTTAAGGCACATTAAGGGCAAGTGCCTGCACATGTGCACCCTTAATGCACCTTAAAAATGGCAACCTTAAACTAATCCCACCTAAATTTGATACCTGCCTAAAGCAAGTACCAAATTTAAGCTGGCCTAGCTGAGTCCCATTACCCCACATGTAGATGCTTAAAGCACATTAACACGGTGCGCATCAATGGACCCACACCACGTTAATACACATTAGAGCAGCTACATGTGTGCTAATGGGACTTAGCTATGCCAGCCTAAATTTAATGGGCCTTGATGTGCACCTAAATTGCCCTAATGCACCTTAAACAAAGGCGCATTAAGTTTAGGTACACATAACTACACATAAAGATACGCCCACTGTCTACACTTTCAGAGTTAGCTGTTAATGTCACCGGCATTTCAGTCAAATGTATGTCATATTGCCTACCCCTGTGATATACTATCATCTCAGCTGGAGGGTTGCTTAATGAGGTTTGGCGAGTTGTCAAGCGCCGCAAAGGTAGCCCCGCCCCTTTACAGGTGCCCTGCCCCCTGGTCACCATTTTAGGACCAGAAGTCCTACCCTCTAACCCTTGACCTTTGTCACCATAAGTCCCTCCCCTTGCCCCCAGAAGTACTCTTTTTGGCAAGGGGGGTCTACCATCTTGGAACCAGAAAAAAATAAACCAAATTATATACGTAAAAAAAAAACCAAAAAAACCAAAACAAAACAAAAAAAACCCCAAACATCTAACATAACACATTTTAATTTTATTTAAAAAAAAATTTTGTCCCATTTGTGTAGTGTACATAGATGTGTTCGCATGATAGCTAAAAATGAAGTCTTACTCTTGTATATTGTCCAAGCCCCCAAGGTCTGGAATAGACTGCCACTGGAGGTGGTTCAAGCACCTACTTTGAATGCCTTCAAGAGAAATTTGGATGTTTATCTGGCTGGGATCCTATGACCCCTGCTGACTTCCTGCCCTTTGGGCAGGGGGCTGGACTCGATCTTCTGAGGTCCCTTCCAGCCCTAATGT
>NW_005841883.1:2162417-2170021 GCF_000455745.1 Alligator sinensis | reverse complement strand
GGCGTGTGGAGGGGACCGGTGGCTGGGGGGGGGTGCACGTGTATGGCGGGCTGCGCATGTGGGCCCTACGCTCCTTCAGCTGCTGCTGTGCTCCTGCCTGCCGCCACTTCCCTCACCCCCGCCCGTGCCTGCTGTCACCCTTCCCCTGTCACTTGCCCCCCTTCCCACCTGCTGCAGCTCACCCTTGCCCACCACCGCTCCTCTCCCTACCCCCCTTGCTTCCCAACCTGCAGGGCAGGGGTCAGGGCCATCTTGGGGACAAGAGTGGGAGCACAGTGTGCGCCGTTACCTCTCATCTCTGTTCTTGGGGAACCCTGGCACAGTATGCAGCCTGTCCGACTCACAAAAGGACTCACCCCATCCTCACCTCTGCCTGAACAAGAACCGATTAGAGGAAGGACTTGTAAAAGACAATGAAGATGCAGTGGGAGATGCATCTAAAGTCTTCCAGATAAGGGTGATAAAAGTGAAGCAACTCCCCTGGCCTCATTTGCATCCAAGATGGAACCAGATGACAACTCATTTACATGGGAGATGGGACAGGAATGCAACTTCATTAGCATTCAGGATGGAGAAAAGAGATTCCAAGGCAAGGACCGCACCGCGTTCTGGGATCAGAGAGCCAGGGGAGCACTGCATGATGGGGAATCCCTGCTCCAAATGCTAATCAACCCACGTCTACACACACCCAGCTCAGCAGTTATCAGACCAATTCTAGTAATGACTCCCTCATTGGTACCCAAAACACTCAATCTACCTGTCTGTATTGTGAGCTATCTTAGAGTAATGCCACCCATAGTCAGGAGTGATCAGTTCCTATTATCCAGCATGAGCCATTGTTTACCCATAAACAAACCTAGTGTTCTCCATTGAGCCATTGTAGGGTTCTCTACAAAAACCCCTACCCAAGCTCAAGTTTCTGTCCTGGTGCTTGGATCCAAAAGCTGCAGCAGTTCCACTCCTTTTCTACCTGGAATCCCTTCACTGGTCCTGCTCAGAACTCTGCCCATCTGCCAGCTCCAACAAACACCTGGGAACCTCGACTGGTTCAAGCTTCGCCAACTGGTGAGACCCCAACACTCTCTCCCCCTCCCCCTCTCTCCCCCTCTCCCTTTCCTTCTCTCCCTCTCCCTCCCTCCCTCTCTATTCTCTTACTCCAGGCACAGCTCTCTAAACTTGACTTTTCTAATCAAACTTGAGCTAGACTTCTCCAAGTAACTAATTGAAACCATGTAATATTGTAACTGTTTTATTTGTCTCTCTTGTATGGCTATTAGTGCTGGTATCATCATAGGTTCATTTACCTGGCAATAAATGAATTCTATGGTCAAGCTGGTTGCTATACTCTCTCTCTCTGAACCTCACCTACTCTTCCTTCCCCTTGCCCTCCCCATTTGCTCTGCAGCAACACTTTTTACCCAAGCCAAAGATCCCTGTAATGCCCAAAACTACGGTGGAATCTGCTAATCAAGGGAGTTACTACTAGGACCATTGTGACAAAAGGTTGGGGACATGCTGAGTTTTGAGGTGCATGAGGGCATCAGCTGAAAGTGCTGATCAGACACAGCCTGCTCAGACACGCACACTAACAGAGTACGTATATGGATTTAACTGCATTTATTATTGTCCTACTGAAATAAGGGATGAACTGAATGCAAGGCACATGTAGGTGTCAGCCTGTGAAGGCCGAATAGTCCAGCCCGACTTAGATGTGCTCGGTTAACCCCGTGTGTGCGTGTGTCTGACTGCAATTTATTGTTGCCCTTATGAACTGAGTTCAAGGCATATGAGGGTGTGTCAATGCTAAATAACCTAGCCTGCCTCAGGAGTGTCCTGTTAAATCTGTGTGTGTATATATGTATAGGGTGTTTGACTGATTCAGTAGCTGGAGGAACCCAGTCCCATTGAAACTGTCCTGCAAGATAGCTCCATTGGGGGTGAGGACTTGCAGAAGGGAGAGATACAGCTCCATATAGAAACATAAGTAACACAAGCAGCACATTGATAGAATTACAGAGACCCCAGAAATGTACCCTTAATAAATAAGCACACCCCAAAGTGACAGGTAAATCTGGTAATAGGGCTTCCCCCAGGAGAACGAGTGGGGGTAGTCCAGGGCCAGGCTGGGTATAGTGAATTGATAGGCAACCACATGGGCCACATCTGGCCCATAGGCCATATTTTGCCTGTCCCTGGTATATCACCTGTAGTCAAAAGAAAGAAAAAACAAAAACACAAAAAACCCACACACCATCTCCATCATCCAGAAACAACCATAGATAAAAGTTTATAATAAAAACCAGCAGATTACAGTAAGAGGTGATTGATGAAAAATTGCTCGGTTTATGTGACAAACTCTCCTTTCTGTATGGTTAAGAATACACATTTCATTGGTCCAATCATTACAACCAGGATACAGTCCACCCAACACAACAGACCTAGCAAACATATTGCTGGATAAAGTGTGTGATGGAGAAACTGAACAGTGTGCAAGAAGTCTAGAGGGGAAAATTGTTAACTTGAGTCTTGATGGGTAGAGCATTGTCCACAATGATCCAGTAATATGTGCTTGTGTGACAACAGAAGAAGGAACTGTCCACCTTACAGAAACGATTGGTACATCAGGAAATGCACACACAGCAGAATACTTACAAGAAGCAGTAAAAGCTATAACAAACTGTGAAAAAAATGCAAGCGTCTGATACAGTTGCAGCATTGTGTGTGACAAAGCTGCGTACTAAAGATTAGAAGAAATAGAGAAGAAAGTGAAGAAAGTTGTGCCTTAACGTGCCTTTAAAGGTACATTAGGGCAAATGAGGTGTGCATCTACATGTAGACACGATAATGCACATTAAAGCACATTATTAGCCCCAAGCCAACAACATACGGTTGCAGTGCTCATTTGATGTCTTAGCCAGAGACTTCAGTGCTCTAGAAATAAAGGCCAATGTTGAAATTGCAAAATACTTCTGTAATAGCCACTCGGCAGCAGCTGCTCTGAAGAAAACATGAGTACCCAAACTAACTCTCCCACCAGATGTGTGATGGAACTCAGCAGCGGCCCACTTTGAGCAATATATGGAGAATTAGCCTAATTTGATGGCAATTTGTGAACAAAGAAGATGCAACTGTCATAGCCAACGTTCTCAACATTGGGTTACGGAGAAATGTAGAACGTGTTGCTAGCTATCCTGAAGCCTAGTTCTGTAGCCTTGAATGAAATGCAAAGAAAAATCACCATTTTATTGTTGATGCTGTTGACATTTGGAAGGAACCAAGTGAGACCTTGAAAAAAGAAATATGCAATACAGAGTTAAATTATAGGCATTTAAAAACAGGGAAAAAAACCCACCACACAAAACCCCCCAAACAAACAAATGGATCACGCACCATCCCCAGCTCAATATTCTCAATACTTGGTACCAGGGTAAACCCTTAACTGCTGAAGAAGAGGAGTTGGCTATGACATGGGCATCCAGCAGTCATCTCTCCACAATACCAACTATAATAAATTTGGGGCCTAAGGGTGAACCATTCAAGAAATGTGTTTGCTGATGGAGGTTTTAAAGAAAGTCACACCGTGACACTGAACTGATGTACACCTTTAAAGAAAGTCACTTAAGCACCTGGAACCATCAGAGACTACTGAAGTGATAATCCAGCTTTTAACAGCAGTAGCTTCTTCTGCAGATGTAGAAAGAATATTTTCTTCCTTTGGGCTAATTCATTCTAAAATGAGAAAATCACTTAAGAAACTGAAAAAGCAGGAAAGCTCTTCTTTCTTGTCCAGCCTCTGAATAAACAGGAAGAGGAAGGTGAAGACCAAGTTTGCTGCATAACCCAATAAATTTAAGTTTCTCATGTTGACCTGGCTGAAATCATTAATTTAATTTTTGTTAAAAAACACATTTAACTAAAGTAATTAAACATTAAAAAATACATATGTTTGTCTCGTTAAAAATTATACGTTTGTTGTTGAAGAAAAATATCCAAAATACAGAAGTTTGTTGTTTTAGCTAAATAAAACAGATTAAATGTTGGGGGGGGGGGGGGGGGGGGGGTTTTTAAAAAAAGTAAAGTTGTGGGGGGGGGGGGGGGTTGTTTTTTTTAAATGACAGTTGGTGTTGGGTTCCTAATACAGTGTGGCAAAAATATCCCCCAAATATCTGTGATTAATTTAGTGAATTGGAGATAGTTCACCTCCCAATGACTTCACAAGTATCTGCTTCAGTTAGCTTTGGTAAATAAAATAACTGAATTATGATTCAGTTTTCTGATGTAGCTGCAAAATTAATCTGAAAAAATATAAAAAAACATGGCTGCTTTATAATGTATAGTGCATACCTTCTAGAAACAAAACCTACATCCATCTCAGAATTGTGAGTAATATGTATTACAGTTATATCTAACAGCAAAAAAGCACTTTTTTGTAGAAAACAATGAATGCATCAAGGCTTCCTGACCACTGATTTAAATTGATTTGATGCAAATTAAATCCACCCTGTCACAAGGCCAGTTAGCTCTGCTCAGAGGAGGGTCACTGACTAATCAATCCCAGGTAAGTCTGCCCAACCTGCACTTGAACATTTCCAAGTATGGAGATCCCCCAATTTCTATAAAGTAGGCTGTTCCAATGCTTGACCACCCTCATTGTAAAAAAAATCCTCCTAAATCTCCAAACTAAATTTCCTCTGCTGAAGTCTGTGTCCCTTGCTCTTAGTCCTGTCCCCTACAGCCACAAAGAAAAGCCCATTTCTATCCACCGTATAATTGCTCTTCAGGTATTTAAAGACTTACCAAATCTCCCTTCAGTCTTTTTTTCTCCAGATTAAAACCGTCTTAGTTCTTTTCAACCATTCCTCAAGTCATGTTTCCAAGACATTTAATCATTTTTGTCAGTCGCAGCTGAACACTTTCCAATCTGTTCACATCCTTCTATAAGTATGAGAATCAGAAGTGGACACAATACTCCAGGTGAGGCCTTAAGTGCTGAATACAGAAGGATCACTTACTTCCCTTGATTTGTAAGGGACACTCCTGTTAATACAGCCTAGTAACTGTTGGCTTTTTTTCCATAAAAAACACATTGCTGACTTGTATTCAGCTTCTGGTCTACTGTGGTCCACAGGTGCTTCTCCGCAGTCCTGCAGCCTAGCCAATCATTCACTAGTCTGTATTTGTGCATGCAGTTATTCCATCTCCAGGGCAGGAGTTTGCACTTATCCTTATTGAACCTCATCCAATTGATTTTGCACCATTTCTCTAGTGTATCCAGGTCACTCTGGATCCTAGCCCTGTCCTCTAAAGTGTCTGCAACTCCGTCTCAATTGGTATCATGCACACATTTGCCAAGTGTGCACTCAGTTCCATCATCCAAATCAGGGCTCATCTAACTAACTATGGGATTAGTTAGCAGCCTTTGGACTTCCACCCAGCTGCCAATCCTCCCATTGCTCTGGCTATACCACCAGCAGCTGGAGGGTCCAGGTTCCCCCTCTCCCAGGCTCCTGCTGCCTGCCTAAGAAAGAGCCTGTGCCCAGGAAGATGAAGATGGGAATTGGGCATCTGCACCTGTGTGCCTGGTACAGCGTGTACTCACGTGCCAAGGCCCATACTGGTGCAGCTCTTGTGGCCAAGGATTGCATGTCCCACTAAGAAGTTGGACAGCCTTGATTCAAATCACTAATGAAGAGGTTAAACAATACAAAACCGAGAACACAGCCCTGGGAAACATTAGTTGATTCCTCCTCCCAACTAGGTATTGAGACATTGATGACTACTCATTGAGCAATTAGAGCTGTGCGAAACTTCGGGTGACGATTCGATTCGGAGGAGATTCGACCTGGTCAGCAGCCGAACGCCCGGTTCCACCAGCCGAATCTCCGAATCCGAACCGAACCGGGACCAATTTAAAGGTCTGCATCAATTCAAAACTCTCCGAATCTTTGGCAAAGATTTGGAGAGCTTTGATGATTTGGGCAGTCCCCGGTGGCTGCAGCAGGGAGCTGTAGCTAACTCCAAGCTGGTAACTACTAGGGGTGGGGGACCATGGCGGGGATCCCTGCCAGCCTCCCCCAGTCCTCCCTCATCCAGCCCCTCCCATGGCTGCCCCCATCCACCCCAGCTCAGTACCTTAAAAAAAGCCTTGGTACTCACTGGGTGCTCCTGGGTGGGGGGTGATCCCCACTGCCCCACGCTGCATGGGGGGTTCTGCCATGAGCCCCCTAACCCCCCCCCATGCCTCGCCCAGGCCAGCTCCAGCCCTTTAAGAAAAACAAACAAAAAAAAACAAACTGAGAAAAGCCCTGGGACTCTCCACTCCTGCAGCAGCCTGGGGGAGGGGCAGGGGGTGTGCAGAGCCCCCCCCCTCCACGTAGTGCAGGGCAATAGAGATCGCCCCCCACTGGCAGGAACAGCAAGTGTGGGGTCTGTTTTTTTTCCTTAAAGGGTGGGAGCTGCCCAGGTGGGGCACATGTTGGAGGGGTTGGGAGAGTGAGGGGGGGCCAGATGGCTTCTGCCCTTCGCCTGGCAGCACCTGCTGAGTTGGGGTGGGTTTTTTTTTGTTTTATAAACAAGAGCTGGGGCGGGCAGGGGATGGGCTTGGCCTGGCAGATTCAGAGATTTGGCAGCAGCCAAATCTCCAAATCAGATTCAGCCAAATCGAATCAAATCACCAAATCAAATCACTGTCCTCCAAATCGAATCTGAAGCAAATGCTAGCCGCTTCGCACAGGCCTATTGAACACGATGTTCCAACCAGTTATATATCCACCTTACAGAGCACTGTATTTTCATCTAATCTGCATTTCTGTAGCTTGTTAAAATGAGAATTTCATGAGACAGTCATCAGCCTTGGTAAAATTAGTGCATCACATCCATTGCTCTCCCCTATCCAGGGCTTTCATAGACATTAGGGCTGGAAGGGACCTCGGAAGATCATCGATCTTCGAACAAGGTTTGTTACCTTATAAAGGGAAATCAGGTTGGTCAGACATGACCAAGATGAGGGCAGGAGAAGCTGTGGACCACCAAACCATGTGGCACCCACAAGGACAGCCCAGCCTGAAGAAAGAGACCATTGGGAACCTGCAAGACGCGGGGCAGCCAGCACTATGGCACAGGTAAGAAACGTGAAGGTAAGAAATAAGGGGCCCCTTGGGACTCGGAGCAGGGGGGCAGCAAAGGCACCTGTCGCAGGGCTCAAGTGCCTATATACTAATGCTAGGAGCATGGGAAACAAGCAGGATGAACTAGCACACCTGCTTGCACAAAACACCTACGACTTAGTAGGGCTAACGGAAACCTGGTGGGATTCGTCCCACGACTGGGCAGTACATATTGAGGGTTATAGATTGTACAGAAAGGACAGGGTGGGGAAAAAAGGGGGAGGGGTTGCGCTCTATGTCAATGAGCAATATACGTCAACCCTCATCAAGACGGAATCGAAGGAGGAGAAAGTAGAAGGATTGTGGGTTAGGCTACATGGGGGGCAAGGAGAAAGGGATTTGGTGGTAGGGGTCTGCTACAGACCCCCACATCAAGGGGAAGAAATAGATGCGGGGCTCCTGAGGCAGCTCTCAGAGGCCATAAAAGCTAAAGAGGTG
>NW_005841883.1:2145792-2160125 GCF_000455745.1 Alligator sinensis | reverse complement strand
ACTCTTTCCTGCCTATGCAGGGGGTCGGACTCGATGATCTATTGAGGTCCCTTCCGACCCTAACATCTATGAATCTATGACCCGCTCTTGGTGAATTCATGGTGGCTGTTCCTGATCACCTTAGTTTCCTGAAGGTGCTTCACAATGGATTCCTTGAGGACCTGCTCCATGATCTTTCCATTTCTTGAGGTCAGGCTAACTGATCTGCTATTCCCCAGATCTTCATTCTTCCCTTTCTTAAAGGCAGGCACTATATTTGTCCTTTTCCAGTCATCTAGGATCTTACCCAACCTCCAAGGAGCTCTCAAAGAGGATAACCGAAGGCTCCAAAATTAATCTTAACCAATTCCTTCAGTACCCTAGGATGCATGCACGTGGCCCTGCCAACTTGAAAGCATTCAGCTTCTCCAAGTAACCCCTAATCTGATCTTCTACTAATCTAAGCTGTTTGTCTCTTTCCTGCCTACTGCACTTGTCATCTAATAGCCGACTTGATTCCATGAAGACTGAAGACATTAAAATACTTCTGCTTTCTCTGCATCATACATAACTAGATTGCCATCTATATTAAAGGACTTGCACTTTCTTTGGTTTTCCTCTTAACTTCTGACATGCTCATAGATTCCCTTTCTAATCAATTACCGTTTAATGTCCCTGGTCAGTTTCATCTCAGAAGATGCCTGGGCCTTCCCGATTTTCTCCCTGCATGCCTGTGCAATAGCCTCATGCTCCTCTGGTAAATGATCAAATTTACAGTTTTTGTAGTATTAGAGTTTTAACTCATGGAAGAGATTGTGGTCTAGGCAGGCTGCTCTCCTGCTGCACTTCCCATTCTTTTCACACCTGGACAGCTTGCCCCTGCACCTTTAGTACCACCTCCATAACCATGAACACCACAGAGGCTGGGGCGGGACACGGCAACCACCTGCAGGTGGTGGGGGCATGGGAGTGGGGAGCTCCGCAGGCAGCCACAGTGGTGCGGGGCAAGCAGCGACAGCCCACAGGCACTGCTGGCAGCACTTCTGTCAGGGGGTGCATCGCCAGTCTCCAGCTATGTGTCACCAATGTCCATAAAGTACAGCAAGCTTTCCTGGGTTCCTTTCCCCCCTCAGACTTGCTTCTCAGGGGATCCTGCCCACCAGTTCCTAGAATTTACTTATTTGAAGTCCAGTGCCTTGATTCTGTTGGTTTCCTTCCTTCCCGTAGGATCTTGAACTCTTTCATTCCATAGTCATTGTCACCAAAGTTACCATCCAGCTTTGCTTTCTCAATCAGTTCCTCCCTGGTTGTGAGGAGCAACTTGAAAAAGTTTCAACTGAAGTCAACCTTTGCAAGTGTTTTAATAGCAACAAGATCTGACACAAAAATTCCAAGAACATATCACTTCAGTTGTTTGTTTTTCAAAAACTCTTGCCCCAAGAGGGTTTTCCAGTGATGTTCAAGAAAAAACAGTTTGCTTAGACCAAAAATAGTTTTACTACATGAAATTACAACCTTCTGCGTAAAGCTCTCCTATAGATGTGTAAAAATTATATGAAATATCTACTTTAGTGGGACACTTAAGATGGTTCCTCGTTGTAGGAAGATTCTTTTGGAGAAGTAGGTTGTTCTGTCAAGATGTAGTTTTAATGGACTCTCTTAACTTTTATTCTATTCGTCAAACAACCACAAAAATCTCAAAGACAAATATTCTTAAATTTATTATGAAAACTGCTAGTTTACAGTCACTGCTCCAGAGAATAAATTTCAGTGAACAGTTTCTTCCCCCGCCCACCCCCACTGTTTAAAGCATCAACAAGCAACCCCTGATTCTGATTTTCAAATCTATGATTAGCATTTACTGTGCTAATTCAAGATACCTTGAGCCATGAGAATATTCCATACATTTCACACTTTTGTCAGACATGGTAAGGAATAGCACCTATGGTATCCAAAGTGTCCACTAGTGTTATTTGTAGAAGCCAAGATAATGAAACAGTAGAACACAACCCAACACAAAATCATTTTTCTATTTTATAATACTTTTGGAAAAAATGCAGAGTCTTCCCCACCTATTAAATAAATAACAGCTTAAGGGTGGGCATCAGCCCTAACCTGTTGTCAGTTTGTTCAAGAACATGTTTCCATTCTCCAGTGGCATGGACTTGATGGGCCTTAAATACAATGAAACTAAAACCTGTGCAAACCTAAACCTAAAAATACCAAAATCAGTGCTGAAATTTAAACTGGTCAGTGCCTCATTTACTTCTTAAACAAAAAACAAACCATGATTTCCTGTGTTCTTCCCACTGTGGAAGCAGGGGTGCCTATATAAAAAAAGTGAGACAAATTCCACAACAGCACCCAAGGGCTGCTTTCAGCAATCATGCTTTAAAAAGATGCATCAGAACCCTTCCAGCCAGATGTTCTGCAGGCTGCCCATTATAAATACTAAACATGGCCACTTTTTTTCCTTTAAAAAGACACACACACAAAAATTCTTAATTCAGGAAGACAGAATGGTTCCAGAGTGCCATTCAATTCCTTTAAAATAAATTTATGGTCCTTGCAGGCACACACAAAGAAGAGAGCCTGAAAGCCATATGTGCAGAATCCTCAAATGCATTCCAAGTTGATGCCATGCCTTCTTTTAAAAAGCCTGTTAGTTCGGGAAGAGTAAACAATCCCTCCTTTAGCATAGCAAATGATCTTTCCCTGGAGACTGCTTCACAGGCCAAATTCAGGTACGATTATTCTGCCTCCGTCATCTCCAGGCTTCAGTTTTTCAGTCTTTACACAAGGTTCAGAAGCACATCATCATCTTGGTATTCTCTGTTCTAAGTGTCACTCCAGAAAAGACTCTGGAGATTACTAAAGGCTTGCTCAGAAGATACTCCCATATGCAGCAGCTGCAGGGAATGAGCTATGTAAGCTTTTCATGTTGAATCTGGTAGTAACAAGCCTAAATTAAAACAAACAAAAAATCTGCTAAGTTTCAGTACCATTTTTATGCTACTAAATACATTATATCAAATTATTTCTCCTGCTAAGAAAGAGGGGAAGGATGGGGGCTAGAATTTCTGCAAGGTCTTTCAAAATAATAATAAAATCACTTAAAATGTGGCAAGCTGAGGCATTAAATAGAAGTGAAATGTTTTAAGTCTTAAACTCCACATTACATTTGGACCCAGGTATTTGAAAAACAAAACAAAACAAAACCCAAAACCAAAAACAACTTTGGCTCCCCCAAAAATGACGTTTGTTGTCAGGATGTCCCATGACAACCGCATGGAAGTCACACTCTGCTGCAGGTCACTGTTCCCCTAGTTTGCAAGGAGGATAAGATCAAAAGAAAGGGTCAGAAAATACCGAGATAAATGCCATGACAATCTGTCTCAAGTCTCAATCTCAACCTAATGTGACCAGATAAATTCACTTCTAAATGAATGGCTTCAATGCAGCTCAGGTGAACAATACCTGAAAATTTAACAGAAAAGCTTTGGGATGTCAAACAGATTCTTTTAGTAAAATTAGTGAACTCAGACACTGATCTTTCACCCAGAATTTCGTTAAAAGCATACATTTGATGTATCATAACAAAAAGCCAACTCTACTTCCAACTTCTGTTGGAGTTAGGTAACTGACCCTTTTGCACTAGAGCTGGTTGAGATTAAATTTTGATGGAAGATTGTTGGAAATTCTAATTGGTCAAAACAAAACTGATTATGGAAATGTATTTGTTTTGGTTAATGCCATAGAACGTTTGACTTTCATTAGAACTTTCCTTGGGACAGACAGACCTCCCGAGCCCTCTTAAAATAGGCAATGAAGCCGTGGTATCACCTGGGACATGGACTACTCGGGTTCAAGTCCCTGATCCAAACTCTCCTGAACCTGGGCTTTCCACAGGTGGGGATCCTAACCACTGAAGCTTTTGACTGTTCTGGGATGTGTCATGCTCTTTCACAAAGCAGCACAACATGCCTTGCCTTCTGTTCTATATCTGGTTTTGTTTCACACTGGAAAACTTGATTTTTCTTCACAAAACAAACCAGTCCTACCTCACATTTAAAAGTACAAATGTCAAGACTCCAATATATACTAGAGTGGTTGAAGTCATAGGAGCAGCACAACACAAAGGAATCAAAGCCAGTAAATACTGTTGTTCAGATTACCTACAAAGCATGTAAAAAAAAAAAAAAAAAAAAAAAAATGAATAGGTCTGCTTGAATTTTGACATCATTGTTCCTCACAGCAGATAAAGTTTTGAGGAAAGATTAAGAAATCACAACCAGCTCTAGCTGTGGTCATTGCCATAGGCACAGTACAGAGAACATTAACCAGAGAAAAGAACAATATTTTATTTTAGACAATACCATTTATCTTGAACACTTGCCTTCAGGGTTGTGAACATGATGCCTTGTTCCCCATGCTGGAGAAACGGGTCCATCAGGTCTTCAATTAAGTGTACCTCAGACCCCAAATTCCTTATCCTGTCAAATGAGAGGAAAGAGATGTGCTATTGCATTCCTTTTATCACCAAGTATGCTACCATAATAAAGGAAGAAATGGAGACTGACAAATACACAAAACATCTTTCTCTAATCTTTTTTTTCAGAAGCTTTCCAAAAAAAAAAAAAAGAATAAGCAAGCCACAAAAATGGAAAGATCTGCAAAAAAAAAAAAAAAAAAGTTAGAAGCAAACAAAAACTTGGAATGATTCAGAAACCGTAAAGGCTAGTAAAGAGGCTACCTTTGCTATGCATGCTAATATTCAAAAGTAGTTAATAGCGTATTCTCTGCATATGTAGGTGGTGGTATCCATATTTTATAGACTTAAAGTTACATACTTTTAAGTATCCTAGGAGACTAAACCAGAGTTCTTCTGCTTTATTAAATTCAGTTCTCCTGCTGATTTTTAGTGTATGGGTTTATGATACAAGATGCTTTAAAGTGACAGCTGCTCACCTGGCTCGTAGCACCACATAAAGAAAAACAGGAAATAAGTCATCCATGGACCAGAGGAAGTCTTCCTGAAGAGTCTCAAGAACATTCTGAGAGATCTCCTCAAAAGTCTGCTGGATTACCTTCAGTTTGTCAGATGGAGTAAAAGTGGTACTTTGGGAAAAGGAAACAAGCAAGATTACAAGCGTTGCAAGTTTCGCTTACCACAATGGGAAAGCAGATGGTTAGTTACCATTTTAATTTCTTTTCTACAAAAGAAAATCCAGTCAAACTTTTACAAGTCACTGATCATTTACATCGCAGCAACCATTATTTCTGAGAATATACTAGCTGCACATTACATTAGTAGATGCAAGTGAGCTGGATCAAGACATGCTATTGAATGAAATTCTTGTTTAAGGCTCTTAAACGCATTTGTCATTTAGGAGCATTTGTTTTCCTCCCCTCTCCTTCAAATTCTTTATGTGAAACCACATATCCAGCAATTGTTAAATCCTTTTCACAGAGAAAGTTGCTGGGAGTGCCTCTCTCCTGTCCCCACTCTAGCAGTGAGGAGGGCAGAGAAGCAGCAGCCGTTCTGGAGCAGCAGCTGGTGATGATACAAGTGACACCTTTTCCCCTGCAACAGTGAACCTCCAGCTGCTGCTGTCCAAGGCACAGTACTGGCCATTTACAACTCTGATCTTCCCCATTTTTTATAATAAAAATGGCAATATCATGAGGAAAAATAAAAACTGCAATCTAGTAAATAAAAAGACTGACAGCATTTAAACATGAATTCAGCAGGTAATGTCAGAGGGTTACCTGATCTGCTGCAAACACTCAACAGCTGAGGCAAAGCAAGAATCTTTTGTACTTGGCATCACCTAGGTAGTCAGGGAGGGGGGGTGGGGGAACAGGAAAAAAAAAAAACTTGTTTAGGATTTGAAAAACTCTCGTATATACTTCTGACTGCTCAGAAAGAGGCAGATTGTGGCTACTGAAAAATTTTAAATTAATCCATAAGACAGATACATTCAAGGAAAAGCAAGCAGGGTAGATTTGGGGAATCTGTCAGTTGAAAACTTTCACAAATTCTGGTCAAGTTTATTAAATGCCTGTATTGCTGAATGCCACAGCATCTAGGGAGTCTGCCACATAAAACTATCAGGTATATCCAAAACAAAGAACAATGGCTATCATTTAAAAGGGAACATCTAAGGACAGTGGGATGGCTGAAGTCTAGGGTAAGTAGTCCAGCTTGTTGTGTCTGTAGGCAGGGGGTTTAGCACAGCAGAATTTTGTCAGATCCAGAAGACACCTAAATAGTAGATCTTACACACACACAGCCTGAAAATTTGTGGGGGAGAAAGAACAGGGGAATTTTTTATGGACTCTGGCAGAAAAGAGCATAGTAAGGCAAACTTTCATACAAAAAGGGATCCAGCTTCACTATAGTACCAGCCAAATGAGAAATGGAACTGGCTGCATAAGAAAGAAACAGTGCAGGATTCCATACACAGGAAAGTGACACTGAGACTGAGGACTCTGACCTGTACCCAAAGAATGCTGGAACAGTGATAGAGCAGACAGGGAAAAATTCAGAGAGGTATTTTACTGTTTGACAAAACTGTCATATTGCTTATGCTAAGACAAGCAATAAAGTAGTTTTTTAAACCCTTCCTAAGGCTGTACAGCTGTTTGCTCCATCACATGTCCTTGAAGAACTGAAATGTTAAATCTGAAGTGTCCACAAGGATAGAGTTCTGGGAAATTGCATTTAACATACTGGAGGGCAGGGAGGAGACTGGAATAAAAGCAGATAGGCCCAGGGATGGATCCAGGGGGAATTCAGTAGTGTAGCTGCACCCCAATTCTACTGCCACTGGCTTCAGCTAAGTGTGGCATACCCTTTTTCCCTGCATCTGAAGCCCCTGGGCCAGCAGGGAACACCACAGAGCAAGCACAGGAAGTCGGGTGGGGGCAAATGCTGCTGGGGAAGGGAAACCTGTCCACTGCTGCCACTGTCCCCAGCTAACTTAGGCAGGTGGGGCTGGGCGGGGAGAGAAAGAATAAGTCCCAGAGCCACTCCAGCTGTGGGCTGCAGCTGCATGGGGTGTTAGGCTGAGCAGGGAACAGCACCCGTGGCAGGTAGGTTTCCCCTTCTTTCATCTGTTCTGCTTCATAATACTCCCCCACTGGCTGGGAGCAGGTGCTACAATAAGGAACCCATGTACTGCCACTGTTGTCTCTGACAGACAGCGTGGGGAAGCCGCCCAGTACCAACTGAGGGCTGCAGGTAGCAGCTGTGTGGGTTGCTGGGCTTAGCCTGGGACAGTGGCAGGCGAGTTCCTTCTTTCAGTGCCTGCTCCCTACCAGTGCAGTGGGTAACAGGCACAGGAAGGAGAAGCCGGCCCCCAGCCGCTACTGTCCTTGGCCAAGGCTGGCATTCCGTGTAGTCACTCCCCATAGCATCAACAACACATGCCCCCAGCAGCTGGGGGGGGCACAGTGGCAGCAAGCAATGAGCTCCCGCAGATGCTGCTGGTGGTGTCAGCAGTGGGGGGAAGGCGGGGTGGCGAGCACTGAACAGGGGTTGGCGATTACCTGCAGATACTGCTGCAGACGCTGCCAGTGGCAGTGGCCAGGGGTGAGTGGCGACCACCCACAGGCGCCTCTGACAGTGTCGGCAGCACTTTTTTGTAGGGGGTGCACTTACACCCCCTATGTGTCACCAGTGCCCCACAGCCACCCCTCTGCCCATCAGGTCCCATGGAAGCAAGAGAAGCAGCCCTGGGCCCCACTCTCTAGCTTCATACTTTCACAATTGTAGATCAAGTAAAATAGGGTCAAACTTAAAAATATTAAATTCTAATAATGTCCAAATCTTTATAAAGAATAAAGCAGTTATCAATAAGCTTCACCTCTGGTGTGATAGCTGCTAGTCACCAGTGTTGTAAATATGATTTTGTCTATTGTTTCAAAGCTAAGTGCTAAGAAAACCAAACTTATTGAAATAGAAGAACTCCCTCCTGCCAGCACATTTTGTTTCTAGATGTAAGCTTTGGGCAAAGTGTAGATTAAACACAGTCCAAGTGGATGTACCTTTTTATTTTCTCCCAGGATGGACACAGTCACTGGCCAGAATTTCCTAGAAGAAACCCCATATATTGCAGTTAAGAAAATGCAACTTACTGTTCTTAAAAAAGCAGTTTCCAATCTTATGCATATGACGACACATGCTTTTCTAAAAAACGTGAGGGCTTTCCCCATAAATCTATACTTTGCAGAAAGTTTGGAACATTTCTGTAAGATTAATGCATTTAAGAACAGATGTATTATTTCTGTACCCATAAAACATGCCTTTTCCACCACAACCTACTACTACCATTTAAAGAGAGTATATACAATCAATTTGTTTACCCATGCTACTTAGATGGAGATCAATGTGTTTATGGAATTGTATCACAGAAGTTAGAGAAATACAGAAGCAGTGCGTGAAAGATGTAATGGTGTCAGGAAACATTTGGATAGTTTGACTAACATCATCCAAATATTTATTATGCTGGAACCATTATTTTTACACAACATACTCACGTCTGGACACCAAGAAAGCTCAGAAGAGCTGTATCGGATTGTTTGTTTAGACGCAGAACACATTCCCAGTAAATATCTTCCTCACGTTCGTTGTCCAAGGCGTATAACATAAACAAAGGAGGGTAGAGTCGTGGTAACAACACAGGAAGCAGCAACCCAGAACTGGTAACCGCATAGCTAAAAGTGGCAAGAATGAAACATTTATAGATAACAAATTAAGCTAAAAGAACAAGTATGCTGCTATTTTAAAATGCGCATTTTCTGTTGGGGAAAGGATAATTAAAAGGATGCCAATTAATGGACTAACATCTAGCTAAGTGATATTTAAGAACAAGACACTACTTTGATTAACAGAGTCCAAGTGCAATAGCGCAGTACTAAAGCCCAGGTTTTTTTTAATCTAATCTAAAATTTGAGTGCTACATTATATTTCCAGATTCCACACATTCCTGCAGTGTGAAATTTGCCTTTTGCCTCTACTCTGGGGTGCCTAGGAGGAAATACTTATTGCAAATATTACATGGCTGTTTGGCCATCAGTATCTATTTTCACAGGCAAAGGCTAAGAGTTTTTCCTTTGGAAAGTGCAATATAGGTGCAACCTAATTCAGGACACCACTTAAGCACATCCCTGTCTTTAAATAGGTGTTTAAGCGCTTTCAGGATAAGGTATGTTGTGTGAAAAATAATTCTTTACTAGCTTTTTGAAGAAATCTCCCTACACACCCAGGTTCAGGAGATTCTGATCTGGAGTCAGTTTTCCCACTGCAGAAGGATGTCCTTCCCTTTGTTTCAGTCACAATGGGTGGAATTGTGCTGCCCTCTTCTGGGAGATCAGGAAACAAAAACCTAAACAAAACAATCACATTACACCAATCCATTTGCTAACATACTAAAAATGCAGGCGTTCTCCAAGACATCCAGGATCACCATGTAGAGTTTACAGTACTATAAATTTATGCATGGATTATATTTATTTATACCTTTTAAGAGGTATCTTACAAAACAGTTAAAGGCCAGCTAAATGCCAAAGTAGCCTCTTTTATTTAGGTTGTATCATGCCGCAGGTGAAAGCCTGCTAACTAGAAACTATTTGCATTAAGCAGAACTCTACTACAGTGCAAGAGGAGAATATTCCCAAGGCTGTTCTAAAGCGCGCTCCTCTTGCAAAGAGCAATTTTTCCAACTATTTAGTTGGTCTAATAAAAGATATCACATTTACCCAAAGAACCTCGTCTCCTCTACCCCCAATTTCCATGTGCGTGATCTGTGGGGACCGGTTTAGAAACACCTTTGAGACAAGCTAGCAACAACTACTTTTAGACTATGTTGAAGAATGCCTTCTGCTACAGGCAGGGCCTTAATAAGTAAACACACCATGGGATGGGGGTTAGAGGAATGGGTTTGCTGTTCTGATTTGTCAAGTCAGCTAAAGCAGAAAATTCTTTCAAGACAGTTCCTAAATGCAAAATTCTTTAAAGTGAAGTAGATGCTGGCACATTCGGTCTAAATTAGTTCTAGCCAGTTAAAATGAAAGGTGTCTCTATTGATCCAACAGAAGCCTAACTTAAAATCTGATTCTTTTTACCTGACCAACTGGAAGATGCGTTTGAGGTAGGATTTAATTTCTCTCACAGCTTCCTGTAGTAATCGCCGATTAGCTCCCACTCCAACGTAAGTCATTCTGTACACAGCTACTAGGGTCTCCACAAGCCTTCCCAAGGGATGGAGAGGGGTGTCACAGGCCTGAAGGGAGAGGTATTAAAATCACATGATCAGATGGTTATGCAGCTACAAAACAAGTCCAAGAGATTTTCTGAAGTTCAAGAACTGAAAATAAGTCTCAGTTTAACTGCTCAAAAATCCAGTAATTTAACCTTCAAACAAGCTACTGTGTGCTACACTTACCAAGTCATTTCATTAAGGCACTCAGCCAAAAGCTACTGGCAGTTGGGCAGCAACTGTGAAATGGTTAAGCCATCACACTGCAGAGCATGCTCTTCCCACCCTTCCTGGCTGGAAGAAGGGACAGCACCAGCAGCCATTACATTTTTGTACTTCAATTCCAGCACAGAAATCACCTTTACAGCTTGAGAGGTGTATCTCAATTTTGAAGAGCAGATTACTGGGGGAAAAGTTGCATGTGGCTTGTGAGTAAGTATGACATGCAAGTACAGAAAGGACCAAAAGGAACCACACCTGAACAACAACTGAAGTCAGCGGGATAACTGGAAGTTAGCAGGTTATGAAACCTTAAACCAGACTTTACAGACAAGAACCAAAAGTGGTTGGTTATGATACCTTTATTAAATATTTCCTGATGTTTTCATATTTCTCTAGTGTGAAGGCACCAACATGTTGTGGAATGAATTCCAAACTCTCCAGTGTCTGAGTGTGTGAGCGACTCAATACTTCTGGGCTGTAGCAATACAAAGGACAGACAGTCTATATTCTAATAATACAAGACACACTCTACAAATAAACCAATTACTGATTTTTAGAGTCTAAATGTAGATATATATTTCCCCCTGCCCCCACAAAACAGTCTCTTAAAAACAGGCAAAGGATGAGAAATGGAGCACAAGGAAACAAATTCCATCCACCATGTTCTCTTCTCTAAACTTCCCAAACTTGACACTGGCCATATACATGCATTATGTTTCTACCTGGAAAACTTCAGATTTCCCAGCAGAAATCAGACATGTATGGGAATTTGTACCAGTTTCTCCCCAAACAAAACCAAACCGTCAGTTTTGGCAGAAAAACTCAAGACTCCAACCTGGCAGAGGTTGCTCCTGGGAGAGTTCTTCCTGGGAGGAGGAATGCCTGTATATTTCCCCACTACTTGCTGCCCAACTCCTGGTTTCCAAGAGGAGTCAAGGAAAAGCTCCCCACACCTTCCCAAGATTGGTATCACCCTGGTCTGGGGAAGGCAGGGGAAGCAGTTGCTCTTGCTATTCCCATAGACCAGTAAGGGAGGGAAGGAGCAGCCACCTGTTGCTCCATGCTCTGGTGTGAGAGCAGGTGAGTCCTCACTAATGCTGTGCGATTCTTTCCTGCAGGTCCCAACATCTTGAATAGCTTCTCTACGTTTTCAGATGAAATTTGAACACGTTCTCTTCTAAAAAGGCCTCTACCTTAACTTTTATTTCTTAGCTTTTCAAATCCATTACGAATCATTCTGAAATACATAGTGTTAACAGAACTCTTTTAGGGCTGTGAGAAACAGCAGTGTTCTGCTTTGACTTCCGTTTCAATGGAACAGCGTTTCATTTAGAAAGCACTGTTCCATTTTGTCAAAATGGTTTCGCTGTTTTGACATTTCGCTCATAGGCTATAATGGGGGAAGCACGAAATGGCCTATAAACTCCCCCACCAACGGGCTCAGTTCCCCAGGGCTGCAAGTCGCTGGGAGCTGAGCCTAGTGGCGGGAGGTGCTTCCCACCACCAGGCTCAGTTCTCCAGCGCTGGGGCAGATCGGGGGGAAGAGAGGCTGGCTGTGGCCCTGGCCTTTGCCTCCTGGCTGGGTTTACAAGGCCAGGAAATGGACCCCCTGCCTGTGCTCCAATCGCCTGAGGCTGGACAGCAGCAGGAGCGCAGGCAGGGGGCCCAGTTCCTCAGTGCCGTGGGTCCTGGCCCACCGCAGGAGCTTGACATGGGCTTCCAGGCCAGGTGATGCCATAGGCAGCCGTGGAGTCTGAAGTTTGCCTGCAAGCCCTGCCGGCCTGGCCGCCAGCCCAGTCCCTGCCCTGCCCAAACCCCCCAGCCCTCCACTAGGGGGAGACGCCTTCACACAGAAGCTGGAAGAGACTGTCCCGGAGCAGAGCAAGAGAAAGCAGAGGAGCCATCGTGGGCTGCTTGCTCCCCCACTGGGAGCTGAGCCCAGTGGCAGGAGACGCTTTTCTCCACCAGGCTCTGCTGCCAGCAGCTCCCAGCCCCATACAGCCTGGTGGCAGAGTGCAGCCCTGGCTCTGCTCACCTCCCGCCACCAGGCTGAGCTCCATGGGGCTGGTGGACCCAATCGGAGCGCAGCCTGGCAGCAGGAGAAAAGGAGAGCCAGGGCTGCGCTCCCCACCAAGCTGAGCCACATGGGGCTGTGGAGCCACTCAGGAGGGCAGCCCTGGCTCTCCCGTGCCTCCCACCACCTGGCTGGCCGCTTCAAAATTAGAAAACGTTTTGACAAGCATCATTGCGTTTCAAAGCCCTTCATTTTGTTCCGATTAATTGTTTTGAGGTCGAAACGAAATAGCCGGCAAAGCTTCGCACAGCCCTACTCTCTATATATGAGCCAACTCCCCATTAGTCTTCCCTGGAATTTAGCATTCTTCCAAATAGTTAGATTACTGCTGTTTCTAAACATTTACCTAGCACTACACAGAGACAGGTAAATACACACGTGGAATTAGACACCTCTTCCAATCTGTATCACCTGGTACCCTCTCACACCAAATGCCAAATGGGGGTAAAAGCCAGTTATAGGGATCAAACAAATGCCAACCAGTAAGAGACTCAAACTGATGCCAACCCCTATACTCTGGAACCAACATTCTGCATCAGGAGGCAGAATCAGTGAATTTTTCATGTTTGAACTAAAGTCTCACAATGTCAAGAGCACCAACCTGTCTTTGTGTTGACGCCGATTGGTGGTCAGGGCCACAGCAATACTATCCCAAGCCTTCCATCTATCCCCTTGGCCTGGACTCTCACAACCCAGCTGCTGCCAGCATTCTTCAAACACTGCTTTCCATTTCTCATCAGCAGGTACTGCTAAGAGTCCAAGCTTCCTCCTAACAATAACAACAAGCATTAAATTTAAGACAGTCATGTTTGAAGTCACAATATTTAAGAATACTAAAGTCAGCTTAATCTAACACATTGAGCTGCATTATGTTGACCTGATGTGTCGAAAATTCTTTATGGTAAAGTATTAGCATTGAAAATAAAAGTTAAAACAGAAAAAAAAGACTTGGACTATAGTAGTTTGACTTGCTAGGGTTTCCAAGATGACCTTCTTTTAAGAAGCAGAACAGCACTAGTCTTCCATTCTCAGACAAATACATGACCTATAGTAGGGACTGTTCCCCAATTCTTCCCTTTAGAAGAATGTGAAATCAATTTCTGCTTTTTTTTTTTTTTTTTTAATAGTGTTTTAACACATATAATCCAATACATATGACTTGTGAAAATAGAGACAGTTAGCAGTGCGAGTCTGATGTCAAATAGAAAGCAAGGTCGATTTGCACCTATAGACTAACCAGTATGTCTACTTTGGTTAGTCTGTAAGGTGCAAAGCTACCCTGCCTTCCTCTGAAAATGTCCATTGCTTTGCTGGCTTGGAAGTCATTGGTAACAAAAGAATGCACAACCCAACTGACTGTTTTCACCACTGATGCTGACTGAGAAGGCCTAGAGATCCATATAACGAAGCAAAGGTTTTCTTTTGACATCACCTAGAACAGTGGGATCAGTCCATGACTAGTACTCCTCGACATTATGGACTACAAATAAGTTGCAAGTAACTAGTAGTTCTAACTCAACAAACCATTATACACTCAATTTTTCATTCATAGTAGGTTTATCAGCCTTGAGTTAAGAACATGCAACACTGATTGAAAAGTTCTCATTTTGTATCATCATAAGAGTGGGCACTAATTTGTGGGGGGGTTTGTTTTTAAAAAAAAAACCAAAACACTAGACCAATAAGCATTGACTTGAGGCACCTAAAAAAAAAGGCAGCTAAAGCCCCTTGTTTCGCAGACAATCTTCACAAATATGTAAATATTTATTCATAGACTCCCTACTGGGGTGAAAAGC
>NW_005841883.1:2133109-2145782 GCF_000455745.1 Alligator sinensis | reverse complement strand
GCCTGGTTAACTTGGCATCCAGTTGCAAGTGTCAGTACTGTCAAAATAAATTACCAGTAAGTGCTGCAGGGAGTATAATGAAGTCAGCCATGCAAAAACATGAGGGCTGTTTCCCACGTTAATATATTTCTAAAAATTTGAGAGTAAGTTTAATGATCCTGAAACTAATGATTCAATAACACTACTTATGAGCAGGTATAGAGTTAGTAAATATTTTGAAATTATCTATAGGTCTGCCAACTGATTTCTGGATTGATGTGAAGAACAATTAAAATCAAATGCATCTTCATTATCACTTAAAATGAATCAGAACTAGGGTCTTCAGAGAGAAATCACTAGGCTAATCCAATGTGCTGCCTATTCCCCAGATTAATTTCTAGAATCACCTTTGCAAAGGGTGGTACTTAATCATTTTAGCAATCCAAGAGGTTCCTCTATAATATTCCTAGCAATCAACTATGCACGTTCCTAGTTCTACTGATATGCAGCCATACTATACTGGATTTTTTTGATGACAGACTCCTCCACAGAACTATTGTCAAATTAGAAGGTATGCAACCAATGTAACCCCTCCAATTTTACTATTTCATTCTCCACACTAGCCTTGCTGAAGTCATGCTTCAGCTGAAGTGGTCAGTTAACTTAAATTTCAAAACTGTCATTACCTTCATGCCCAAAGCAGCATTGAAGAGAAAGGAGGAGAGTGACCCTCACCCACTTCCACAATCCTGAAGCTTGTTTTCATTGTTCTGCAACTCCTACTTAACAGTACCATGTACAGTAAAAGGCATCACAATAAACAGTCTTTAAAAAGTTAGTGTCAGATGCCAAAATGCTTTAAGTTATCTAAATAGTTTCAGAACAGGTCTGTAGTTATATAGATACACTCAAGAGCACCACTGCATTAGAACAATTGGTCCCCAGCCAGCACTTACAATACTTTAGGTTTGTCTTTCTCACTGTCATACAAGCTGGGTTTAAAGTAGGTTCCAGTGATTTTTATCCCAGATCCCCATTCTCCATTGAAGAGACCTTCAATATAATCTCCATTTGGCAAGGTGAGTGTTCCCTTGGAGAGTCAAGAGAACAGAGAAGACAAAATAAAACGTTAAAACTGAAAGCCATTCATAGAAGAGACTGAACTAGAATGAGTTTAAAAAAAGGCCAAGGGTACAAAAGTCATAATTACAACCTTTCCACTAAGAGTCCAGTTATCTGAAAACTCTCCTTCATAGACTGTATCATCTTCAGAAAGCAGAATCCCAGTCCCCTACATAAAAGAATAATCACAATTAGCATAATAATGGACCAATAAATATAGAAAGTAATCATCACTGAAAAGACTTCATACTAGATTTAGGGATAAATTGTAGTATGATGATGATTTTTGAAGTGATAGCCAATGAAGGAGCCTATAATAGAACACAGATGAACACAGAAACACCAACATTAGAGGATGGAATAGGAACAAGTTCTTCCAGGTTTTAACAGTCCAGTATGTGGGAGTACCCCATATAGAATAAACAACTGTTACTAGGCAGGGGAAGGGCTGGGGGGACAAAAACTACACACCACACATGTGTACACACTAGACAGCCTAGAATCCAACTCACCATCATTTTGTTGGTATTAAAAGCTCCTTCATAATACAGTCCAAACTGAGTAACTACAACACCATTCCCCTGGCAGAGGTCATCTTGCCACATTCCCATATATTTTTCACCCCTGCAGAAATAGGTGATGAAAAGAAAAAAAAATTATACGCAACTAAAATAGTTTTGTAGATGGACTAGTTTATTCATAAATCACTCCTACTGTCTCTCTAACGTGACACTGAATTAATAGCTTCTAGAAGACTCAGAAGCAGTACATTTGAATTCTGTATGACAACTGCTAATCTGATTTCATCAGTTCAAGGAAAGGACAGCCAACTACCAGAAAGACAAGAAAGCAAAAGATATCCTTCATTAATTTATTGGCAGCCCCATCACATCAAAACCTAGCATTTCTAGTTTTTCAAGAATTGCACATTTCAAGATGACAGAATGAGACCCCAATAAAGCAAATGTTTAAGTGACTAGATGTGAACAGTAGCTATAAGAAGAGAAAAAGGGAAGACTTGTGACCTGAATCCACACTAACTGACCTTTGAAGGACCCATATATAAAAGAAGATCCATGGCAATAAGAAATGTATAAACAATGGGTAAAAGGTTACATGAACTATGATTATGCTTTATTATTCAGACTTCTTGACACACCCAAACTAAGCTGTCACAACCTACAGGGTCCCCATTTTACAGAGGGGTGGTCAATTAGGAAAGAAAGGCCTCCTGTTCCACTTATGTCGAGTGCACTGGAACAAAAGATGGAGCACAAGAGTACAAAAATGGTCAGAAACAGAACACAGGACCAGGGCATGGAAAAAAAGAACACTGCAGTTAAGACATTCATTTGGTTCATAGGTTAATAAATATTTAAAGACAAAGAATAAAAGCAAGCGTGTGTGTTCATTTTAATGGAACTAATGCATTACTGCAATAGAAAAAAGTTAGAGCCCACATGACTTAAGGAGGAAGATGCAACATGCTCAGCTTCTGGAATGGAGGAAGGAAGAGTAAACTCCTGGTTTCCCGAGATGCATTATTGCCAAATGACACACGAGCAAATGCAACCTTTTATCTGTAGTCCTTTAGGCCCTGTGACTAGTGAAAGAGGGAATCCTCTGGGCTCCAAAAAGGTGGGTACCTATACTCCTCCTACCCAAAAAAGGAAGGAATACTGCTATAAAAAAGGTATCCAAGTGATAGTGAAGAAATAAATTGCACAGGGCCTTTGATCCAACTTATCCAAAGGAGGTAACAGTAAAAACTAGGTTCTGAATTCCACTCTCCTCCAGAAGTTACAACTTTCCACGTGGAGAAAAAGACTAAATGGACTAATGAAAAACAATTTGATGGCAAGAACAGGAACAGTAAGTAGCTAAATATGAAGTCTTCTGAAGAGTGCAAGGGAAACATGTAACAGAACCAAGTGTGAAACAGACTGGAAGGAACTTGAGATTTTTGACTGAAAACTGTTGTATAACCAGGAAACTTTTCATGGCTTCTCACTCCTCTCTCAAATGGGCTTTCAAGTCAGTAAATTGGCAGCTACTACTTGGATTTTATGAAATCCAGGAGCTTTTTCACAGAAAAGGAACACTTCGTTCAAAAGGAGGTTAGGGGATGTGTGTACAGGTGGCTATCTACTTATTTGGGCTGAGGCAGCATCCATTTTCAGTGCATTATTTTTTTCAGCTCATTTCCCTCATTCATGAGAAGGTGAAGTAATTTGCCCCTAGCTTTGAGAATAAGTCAGGGGCTTCACTGTAGGTTAACCAAAATTTACTTCGTTCCTACAGCATATGTAACTAGCATATTATATTTTTAGGATTTCTACTGTAAACATATTACCTTGTAATATCATCGAAGACTCCATATCCAGTCTTCTTATCCATTGACCATTGGCCAATGAACATACTAGGTGAGGAAGATGTCAGTTTGCCACTGCGCAGGAGGCCATGTCCATGACGCACATTATCCTGAAAGCAGCCTTCATACACCTCTCCAGTGGCATAGCTGCAATCGCAAAAGAGAATGAGTACAGCTTTGGTGATCCATGTCGTTCCATATTGATCCATACTGTATCCAGGTTTTCAGGGATAGATAATGAACCTTTTCTTTCAGATCACATTAAAATCATGTCCACCTCTGGAATCATATTAACAAGTAATGTTTAAGATGTAAATGAGACAGGACCAATACTTTTAAAGAACCTTTTTAAAGCAAAATGGGGAGATACTATTTGGTCTGCCATTATGACATTTCAAGAAGGGAAAAAGTCACCTTAAAAACTGAAAGGATGTGGCAACATTAAAATGGAAACAAGATAACAGCCATCAGTGTATTCATTAACAGTAGAAAGCACCCAAAGAATTATTAAAATTAAAGCTAATTAACTACTGCCAGGAACTTGGGAGATGCAATGATAGAGTCCCAATACTAGAGTTCTCCCTTCTAAAAAGAAAGCAGTGCTCCAATACAAGAGGATTGCAACTGAAAACAGTACTTGTAATATCAGATCAAGTTCAGAGTCTCCCATCCCCTTCCTGAACTACAAAACACCTTCTGTCAGAAAGGTAATATGTGGTCCATACCTGTAGACTCCTTGTCCACACATTTTGCCCTCCTTCCAGTATCCCACATAATGGTCATCTTTGTTCAATGCTTTGTTTGGCACCCTGTATTCACCATACCTGCCAACACATGAATATCAAACAAAACATGAGCAGCCATATTACAAGCATATACACAAATCCATTATTTTACTACTGCATAAAAAAAAAACATTTTAAAATTTTAATGCACTAAGTTATGATTTCACTGGCATTTCACCAACATCAGCAGTTAGCACATTTTGTACCAAAGTAACAACTTTCATATCACTAGGGGGTGTTACCCTGCATTATTTTCAACACATTTAGTTCTGGTCTGGTCTGGTCTGGTCTTGGGGGCAGAGGGGGAAGGAAGGGGGTGCAATGGGGGCAGACCCAATGCAGAATGGGAGCAGGGCCAGACAAGGGGCTCTGTCCGTCGTCCCCCCTACCCATGACAGCAGGGACTGAAGGGCCAAAGTAGGGCCAGAGGCATGGGGGAGCCACGGGGCGAGAGGCAGATCAGTGGCAGTGCAGGGTGTTGGGTGAAAGCATGCCGTCCTCACCCCCCACATCTTTCTTGATGGGCGACTGGCTAGTAGTTTATAAGTTTCATTTCACATTAACTCCCTCTCCATTGCTTGCTACCCTCTTCATTCTTGGGTAAGATAAATTTTACTTTTAATGTTATGGCAAATTGAGCTCACAATTTGGGTTCAATACTTAGTATCTTTAATAGGCATTAAGAATATTAAGAAGAATAAATTGTTTTTGTCGTCTTATCTTTGGAAAGTGGCACAGGAAACTGAATAATCATAATTTTAACATCCAAAGCAAGAGTATGCCACTGAACTTATAGTTAAAGAGATTTCATGCCTTTTGAAAGAGTAACAAATAATAAAGCCATTTCATCTGGGGGTGGAGAATAGCATCTTGGGACAAAGAGAAACCCTAGAAAGCAAGCAAAAGATGAAAAAGCAACACTGTATTTTTTTAAAGCAAAAAAGCAACCTAACAAAGTTCACACACACTTTCATTGTCAAATCTCTTGCCATTTCCCTGAGGCCTCCATCACTTTGAAAACTGAACTTACACTGTTCATGGACAGGCTTTGTACATGTTTTGCGAGATGTCTAGCACACTTATTTGTTAGCTATGCAATATTTTATATACAAATCTCAGACTAAAGAGTGCTACCTCCCATAAACAAATATTTATGTTCTCTTGCTTAGTGAAGTCCACTCTTACCCATCTTCTAAACCGCTCCTGAACACTCCCGAATACATCCTTCCATCTGCCCATTTTAGGACACCCCTGGAATACATACACACAGAAATAAGGCAGTTACCAGATGAAGATGGTTCTCATAAAAAAACCCTTCATTAAAAAGCACACTAACACGTAACGGTAAAAACTACCTCCCTCCTCCTATTCCTTTCAAGTCTTAAATGCTTTTACCTGCCATTGGGTTTCCCAGAAAGCCACCTTCCATCATAGGTAGCATCCTTAAGCCGAGGATCCTTATAAAAAGTGTATTTGGCACTACGAGAGATGGGAGGTTCTTGTCTCTGGATATTCCCACTACCTCCATAAGGGGGCAAATCAGAAGTTCCTCTAAGAGCTTGATCCACAGCTTGGCTTATAGCCCTCAGCCACTTTGTCTGAAATAGATTAGAGAAGAATTTTATTATTCAAACCCTTGCCTGTCAATTATCTTTAGCATTTCTTCTCTAAGCACCCCCTGCACCCTCCCCACAATATTTCTCTATACACATTATCACTACTCCAGATATGAATACAAAAAGAAAAAACCAGAGGAGTTAGAAATGTATGTACTTGGATAACTGTTTTTTTCTTACGTTAGTCCTGAGACTAGATAGATCAGGGGTGGGCAAATCAGTGGATCCAGCTGGCAGCCAGACTCCATTTCCCAGAAGCCCCTGCCCATGTGGCTGGGGCCAGTTTCCATGGAGACCCCAGCAGCAGCTGCACTGTGATAGTGCAGGGCCGGGGTTTCTGTGGACACCAGTCCCAGCAGCGCTGGGCAGGGAGCAGCTCCAGAGCTGGTCTAGGATCTTGCAATGGTGACAGCGTGGTCCAGAGCCAGGGCAGAGCCACAAACTGCTGCCTGCACATCCCTGCCTAGAACATGCAGGCTGCAGGTTGCAGCTCTGCCCCGTCTCCAGACCACAATGTCACTGTTGCAAGATCCCAGCCTGGTGCCAGAGCAGCTTTCCACCCTGCCAGCCCAGCTAGGGCCACTCTTCATGGAAACCCCAGCCCCATGCCATCATAGTGCAGCTGCTGCTGGGGTCTCCACTGAAACCAGCCCCAGCCACATGGGCAGGGGCTGCTGGGAAATGGAGTTCACTGCTGGCTGGATCTGGCCCACAGGCTAGACTGCCCACCCCTGAGATGCATTCCTCCCCCCCACTCATTATTAAAAGGATCTAAACAGGGTGTTTTGCAGCATCACAAAGATAATCAGGAAAGTCCGTGCATCTGCATACCTTTTCCTGTGGTGTTGATGAAAGGAGAATAAGTTGTTCCTCTGGTGTAGTGATCTTCAAACCATTCCTAAACATAAACAAGAATAAACCCATATTAGAAAGAATCTATGCATTATATGATGAAATTTCAGTCTCTTAAAGTAGGGATATTGTAGCAAGATTGGTGTTGTACAGGAGAGGATATTCAAGATTAGCATTACTTTCTTTTCAACTCAGAATTTGAATAGTAACATCCACAGAAGACTGTTCACCCATCTTGCTCAACCCCAACTTTAAAAAAAAGCAAAAACAAAAAACAAAAACCAAGCAGACATACAATCATTCATAGTTGGTAGGGTAGCAAGGGACCTGAGCAGATAATCAAGTCCGACCCCCTGCCATAGCAGGAAAAAGTACTGGGGTCAAATGACCCCAGCGAGGTGTTAGTCTAACCTCCTCTTAAAGACCTCCAGGATAGGAGCCACCACCACTTTGCTTGGAAGTTGGTTCCAGCCCCTAGCCACCCTGACAGTGAAATAGCGCCTCCTGATATCTAGCCTGAATCTACCCTCTGCCAGCTTGTGACCGTTATTTCTAGTCACTCCCGGTAGTGCTCGGGGAAACAGGGACTCCAATACCTGCTGGTCCCCTCTGACTAGTTTGTAACAGGCCACTAGATCCCCGCTCAGCCTTCTCTTGTGGAGCCTGAACAGGTTCAGGTCCCTTAGCCTCTCCTCACAGGGCCTGCCCTGCTGACTCCTGATCATGCGGGTGGCACTACTCTGGACCCTCCCCATGCTGTCCACATCCCTCCTGAAGTGCGGTGCCCAGAACTGGACGCAGTACTCCAACTGCGGCCTGACTAATGTCGCATAGAGGGGGAGGATCACCTCCTTGGAATGCATGACAAGGTGAGGTTGGCCTTCCTGACCACGTCCCCACTGTCGGCCCACGTTCATTTTGACATCAATAATGATTCCAAGATCCTTCTCTGCCTCTGCACTGACAAGAAGGGAGTTCCCCAGCCTGTAGGTATGCTGCTGGTTCTTCCTCCCCAGGTGCAGCACCTTGCACTTGTCAGTGTTGAAACCCATCCTGTTCTCATCTGCCCACACCTGTAACCTGTCCAGGACTGATTGAAGCCTACTCCTCCCTTCTAGTATGCCCACATCCCCCCACATCTTAGTGTCATCAGCAAATTTGAATAGGGTGCTTTTTACCCCCTCATCCAAGTCACTGATCGTATTTACAGGTCTCAAAAAACAAAGCAGAATCCTATTGTAACAAGGCATTGTTAAATAAAAATACCATTTTGTTTGGATTAGAATGATATACAGATCAAAGATATACCTAACTCTTATATCTCATTTCCCCAGTTTAAAAAAAATCCAATCAGTTGGAGTAAAGGAAGAACATCCAAATACTTCAGAAAAAAAAAAAAAAAAAAAAAACATGATTAGAAATAAATTTGGATTACAGAGAAATACTCACACATTCCCAGCTTCTTCTGAGACAGCCTCCACCCACACTGTGGACAGGGGAAAAATATGGTGCGTTGAGAACTGTAAGCAGGAAAAAAGGCAAAAATAAAAAAAGAAAAGAAACCTCACTGAGCATATGCCAGTTTCCCCCTTCCCAAATTCCTTGTAATATACCCTCTTCCCATCTGAGGATAGGATTGAGATAGATTTCAGTGAACCAATAATATTCAAACTACTGCTTCAAATACCCACAACAAACCAGGCCACAAATAAAGACCAGGGTGTACAAGTATTTTTGATGGTTGAAATAATCCACTGAATCAACCTTTGGAAAACAGGAAATATTTCTCCCTTTTTGGCATTGAATACCATTGTAAAGAACAGCATAAAAAACCTAAATAAAGATAGAAATTAATCACATCCAAAAGTTGCCAGTCATTAAGCTGAGGTGGAAACATTTATGTTCTAGCATGTCCTCACCTGTGCATGGACCAGAGCATCATTAAAGAGGATGAACCAGTTCACTGAGAACCTTCCAGCATGCTGTAAAACCAGCCCCCGATTACTGCTTTCACAGATTAACCGACGTTCTGATTTCCTCAGGGAATCCTACAGTTAAGATCAGAAAGTGATCAAGTCATTCTTGATATTGAGGATGTTAGTTTACCATAAGTTAATTACAGCAATAGCCAAGTCTTTCTAAAATTAGAAGTGCTGTAGAAGATGAGAACAAGTCAGTGAAATGGAGGAAAAAAACAGTGACTTCAGAAACTAGGTTAATGGGAATCTGCAGTATGACACTAGTAGCAAATCAACTGACCGCTGTGAGCATACCGTCATTTTCCCAGGGAAGGTCTTCCAAAAGCTCAGTGTGTATTCTGCTTCTTTCCTTTTCCTCCCAAGGTGGATAGCAAGAGTCTCATAGCAAGAACTAGAATCCTGAAGCTTCTGGTATTCTGAAGATGTCTAATGGGGAAAAATAAACAAAACACCACACATTGAGAGACACCAGAGTCCAATACCAATACTTTCATTACACCATCACAACATCTCCATCAGGTCACTAAAAGCAACTCCAAAAGGTAGCCAGTCTGCTTTCTGTCACTTATACAGTGTTGATGCAATGGAGTTCTCAATGAAAGATGTTCAAGGAATACTAAAAGCAGAGTGGTAAGTGTGTTCATAAAATTTATATGACTTCACTACCTGAGGCTCTTCATATAAATCAAAGAGTAGCATGCAACAAACAAGCTACTTCCAATTAAGTTTCAGAAGCACTGTAATATTGGGAAGAGATAAAGACATCTTACCACTTCAAAACAGGTAGCAAGCTTTAGCAAAACTCTAGCATAATTATGAAGTCTTCTGACTGGCAAGAAAAACAAAGTATTTAGCAGTTCTACCAACTGGATGCATTCTTCGTTAGTCTCAGACAGCTTCTGTAGCAGCTCCTCGTTTTTACTCAAGAAATCGCTAGAGGGGGAAAGAATGATAGGATAAAAGCCTTAGTAACACTTGGCATATAAGACTATAGCTCCTACTACAGAGTCCTCTTCTGGGTAATCAAAAAAAAAGACCAAAACAGGGAATATTTAAAAACAAATAAATAAACCAAAGAAGAGAACAGCATGAAGCATCAATTTCCATTATAATTTAAGAAAACATTATAAACATATTGGACTTAGTAAATTAATTAAGTATGCGCAAGCAATTTTTTTTCTGATGCTAAACCCATTCTTAATTGAAGTGAGAGCGCCAAGGGAAGAGTTAACCTAGCTTCTTTCTTGGAGAGTAATTTGTTGCTGTTATCATTAGATTCCCAACTGGTCAGGTGATATACGAGACAGAAAATGGTTTTGTACCCCCTATCAAAACAGTGTGCCTATAATATTATCACCCAAAAAATCCCAACTTGTGCTTATGTTCCCCAGGCATATGTAGATAATATTTTGCCTCCCCTTGCTGTCCAAGCAGCAAGGTTTTATTGGCAGTATTTTTTTTACTGGACCTACTGTATGCTGGGAGAGGCACATTTGGGCATAAACAGACCTGAAGAAAAACCCTTTGCTTCTTACATTTCTTTAAGATCATCATGGCTACAACACTGCAGCCTTCTTGCCCAGGGAGGTTAAACAATTTCCTCACCTCTACCGTTGAAACAAGTTGCATCCTACTTCTAAAATAAATATGGAATCTGTATAATCTGTAGTCTGATTTCCCAAAGTAAAAAGCTAATTTACTTCAGAGAAAAGGGAATCGATTTTAAAGACAATGCAATTGCAAGCAAAAGTACGGTTTCCTCACCAAAAAACAACTCCCCAAAAACCCATATACAACCATGTTTGTATGACACGTCAAAGTAGTTTTCCATCTAGGAGCTATTTGAACTGGAAGCCCGAGAGGAACAAGAGCCTAGATGGCAGGCTACAGAGAACAAAGAATCAGCCTGGAGAACTGCACAGCAGGACCCCTTGAGTTCAATGTGATTAATAAGATATTGCTTCACAAATATCAAATGAATATCTAGCCTAGTTCTGCCCATGGGATTTAAGAACCCTCTTATTTAAGAAGCATTAAGGGGGGAAAAGCCTTCTTGGGAGAGAAAGCTGTTTTTCTTCAGCACAAGACTAACCATCTGGATAGTATACATTTTTAAAGTGCTTTGAGATCCTCACACAGAAAGCTTTCTAGACATTAAATGACAAAGCCATCATAACCATAGGTCTTGCCTATTTTCTCAAAGGATATACCCAAAAAAGCCTACCAACAATAGGGATTTCTAGTGAGAATTTTGCTTTTGTGAAAGGTTGGATTATATCTAATGTGTCTGTATCAGGAAATATTCATGGACTGGCTTACATTATTAAATATCAATTGAGACAATATCTGACAGAAGCTCTAACAGAATGATTTATTCTAAACATCAGGTTATTATCTGTATAGAATGCCTTTTGCTTTTCTTTACAAGTCTTAGAGCGAAACTTCTGAAAAAAACCTAAAAAACCCAAACAAAAAACCCCACAACTTTTCTCCTTGAAAATTTCAAAACCTGAAAATAAATAAATAAATAAATAAATAAAAAAGGTGCTAGCAATTTAAAGAGTTTCTAGCAACATTATGAGAAACTGTCACTATTCAGTGACACTACATGAAGAATTCAGTATCTGCAGTTCCAATATTAAAAATTATCAGGGTCTGTTATGGACCTACTGCTGTTCCCCAGTTCTAGGTCTGGTTTATTTAGGATGAAGAGCTGCAAATAAAGGAGGAAAACTCTTCCTTTTCCATGGTGGGACTTCATGTTTAGCAAGTAGCATCTTTCCTCAGTTACACCCACAAATTCTTTACCTTGGTTGCACAGTGCTTCAAACAATCCAACACAGTGACATGGTTTATGACATGCTTCAAAGGGGCCAAACAACTGCAGGAAGTAACTCCCAGGTTGCAAGGCGAGACAACACTGGCTGATAAATTCCCAAATTGCAATATTTAAGAGAATGCAGATGCAGAAAAATGTAATGCATCAGTGAATCCCAATCTATAATTTACAGGCTGCTTTTGGTCCCAGGATTACACAAATACTCCTTTTCAGTTAAAACCTTGATAAAGGTGTACGGTGGTGCATAGGAACTGGGAGGTAGGGATGTAAATATCATTTTAAAAAATATCTATTTAACCTCCTGCAATTATAATTGGTTAAACGGTTAACAGTAGCTCAGATATGGCTGCGGCCAGGGGCCGCTCCCCCCAAAGGGGTCTGCGGCGGGGAGCCGCTCCCGCAAAGGGAGTGGGGAGGCAGTGGTGGCAAACACCAAGCACAGCACCCATGAAGCCAGGGGTGGCAGCTGCAGGCAAGGGGCTTTCCATTGGGAGGAAGGAAGCACCTGTGAATGAGCAGCTAATTGCTTAACTGATGTGTCATTAGGCTGTCAGTCATTTTCCTCTTTAACCTCACAGGCTATGGGTACTAGGTCCCAACTCTTCTGTTCCCTTTGCTCTTCCCTCCTTCCTGCTCTGCTACCTTCCTGTTCTTGAGACACTGCACCATTTCCTTTACCCACTGGACTGTGCCTTGTGCTAAATGTTAACTGATAATACATTAGCATTATAAACATACTTATTTCAATGTTTAACCTTTCACATCCCTACTGGGAGGCCAAAGAGCTTGGGAACTTTCTCGTTTCCCAGTCAATGTAGTATTAATTACGAAAGCAATTTTAATCACTACTTAACAGGTTTTAGTATCGAGATCACGTATGAAATTGAAAGAAAAAAAATTATACCTACACCCAAGTGGAGTTAGGAAAAATCCTTTGCACATTTTTCATGCATCTGCATATTATCTCTCTCTCAACTCTAAAGTTGAATTATGTCAGCAAAAATCCATAAATATTAGGAAAAAGATTTACTTACATGGCTGGTTTTGCAAGTAGTGCGAATCCTCCCATCACCACAAAGTTTGTTACAGATGTGCAATACCTAAGGCAGCAACGGGTGAGGTGGGAAGGG
>NW_005841883.1:2110172-2132806 GCF_000455745.1 Alligator sinensis | reverse complement strand
GGGGGGGGGAAATGAGGGAAAAGCTCATTTCAAATTGAAAGCCACCTCCTATACTCACAAGAAGCATCAATGCATCTCTCAGAAGTTTGCCAAACAGAAATAAGATTTTTAGGACTTATTAACAAATATTACAGTTGTTGAAGGGTAATGTTTCCCAATAGATTAACATACATTATTACTTGCACATTTAAATTCTTAATATTAATACAAAACTGACATCAAGATTCCATAACAAAGTGTGACCATCATGTATACCATAGCTATTTAAAAGCAACTCATCTGCACCAATTTGGAAATTTGGTATTTGAACTTTCTAATGTTTATACACTCATTAAATGGTCATCTGGTACTAAAAATGCTTTGTTTTCATTTCTCATGAATTACTTATGGAAGAGACATAGGAATCCTTCTTCCTTGTCATTTCAATTGCTACCTTGACTGAAGTTATATGAATAAGCCTTCCTCCACCTACTACTTGCCAAGAGAACTGATTTTCCAAAACCTGAAGCAGAGAAATTCTCTTTTCCATTTTATTTAAAGGCAATGAACTTACAGAAAAACTATTATGATTTAAGAGGAACATGTGAAAGAAGTGCCAAGCTAAGAATATTTTCTGCAGTGTGGGTCTGAGTTTTCCCATCCTGGGCAAAATGAAACACTTTGGCAGCATAGCTGTATACACACCAAGGAATACTTCACCATTATCCTATGTTGGTAAAGTACTCAGTGCAACATAGCCAGTACTCTCTTCCCCACCTGCTGCAGGAGAGGCAAGGCAGGCCACAGAAGCATTGCTTGTAATCAGACATTTTGCCAAAAATGCACCTTTGCTCTGTGGTTATACAAAAGCTTTCAAACTACCTGATTTACTAATAATCAGAGAGACCAATGGGAAATCAGTTTTTACTCCAGGGCTTGGACTAGTTAAGAAAGGGAGAGACCATCTCGATCTGATGATGCTTTGAGCACTTTAAAAAGCTCACACACACTAGTGGATGCACACATACTGGTGGCCTGAGTGGAAGGGAAAGGGGAATGGGGAGATGTATAAATATGTACTCTCTCCAGAAGAAGTGTGTAATGGCACACAAGGACAGTCAAGGCTCTTTGAGTAAGTGTGATCTCTCTTTTATTATACCAAGTAGTTGGAAAAAAGTTATTGGCAAGCTTTCAGGTGCAGTCACCCTCTTCTTCAGAGCACAGGAAGTATCTGCTGCTCTGAGACTCCACAAAATGAGAGAAGTTAAAGAGGTGTAGCAGGATGTCAGTGAGAATGTAAATAGGTAGAAATTTAGAAAGCCAAAAAAGGTACAGCAGAGAGGGGAGGGGGAAGAAAGCAGGGGTGGGGGGGAAGGCTAAAAAGGGAGACATTACAGCAATAGAATACAAAAGGTAGAAAAAAGGCTGTCAGTGAAAAAGGAAATAGCTGGAGATCAGGAAAACAGGAATGAGAGAAGCTCAAAGTGTGAGAGGATGTAGTGAAAATATTAATAGGTAAAAAGGAAAAAAAAAAGCAAAAAAAAGGTACAGTAGGGGAGGGAGGGGGAAAAAAGCAGGGGGGGGGGAAAAAAAAGGTCAAAGGGAAGCACTACAGTGGTAATGATACAAGGTAAGAAAGAGGCTCTCAGTGAAGAAGGAAATCAGGGACACAAAGGGCAAAACAGTGGAGGGGAAGAAAAGATGGGAAAAAGGAGAATGTAAGAAAAAGTCAGGTCAGGCAAGTACCTGGTGAATCAGATATCAGGCAGGTTGTAATGTGTCATAAAACCAATGTCTATATCAAGTTCATCCTTTTTTGTATCCTGCCACACTTTTAGCTTCTCTCATTTCTTGTAGTCTCAGAACAGCGGAAACTCTATGCCTGAAGAAGAGTGACTGCGCCCGAAAGCTTGCCAAGAACTTTTTTCCAACTACTCAGTCAGTCTAATAAAAGATATCGCATCTACTCAAAGAATCTTACCTGCCTATGTCCTTAAACCAACACAGCTACAACCAAAAACCCACCCAATGGCACACAAGGGATGTTAGTCATGTTCTTTACTGCAATACTAAAAAAAGATACTTGGACACCATGTTGAGAAAGTACACAGAGATGTAAAGTAATAAAGGGGTGAAAAGAGCAAGCTGTTAGAGCAGCAACAGGCAGATGGTGAACCAGGACAAGACACAGCCTGGATAACATAAGAACAAGACTAACCCAATCAAAAACACGTTCCTTCCCTAACCAATAGCAAGAATCAGAGCCAAATCAAAGAAAAATAAAACATGGAACAGTAGGACATAGCAAGAAAGGAAGATTGTATCCATCTGCAATTCTGAACAATTATTGTTATGTACCTATATGTTGGGGAGCAGGGCATTGGGTAGATAAGCATTTTTTGCTAAGTAAAAGATATTTGTAGGGAGACTGTCAGTTCAGTTCATTAGAGGCCAAGCAAGTCTTTACTTACCAGGATGAAGATGTCATTTATGTCTCTGCAACCTTCTCAAGAAAAACAGAATACTAAGCTAGTTTTCCAATTATTGTTTTTTGTTTAAAATGCATTAATTGTTTGTATGAATACAGAGCTTATGAAAATGACAACTGACAGCCCTACAGACAAAACGGGGAGGGGCGGGGGAGGAGAAGAGTGTCTGTGAACAAACCAAACCCAAACCAAATTTTACATGGCGATTCCAAAGAGAGGCTAAGGTCAATTGGTAAGGCAGACTGCAACAATAGTATGGTCTCCCATACTGCAATTTAGAGTAAATACGCTTGTAACAAGTCTATGAACTATTTCGGGTTTGAATTCACATTCCCCTAAACAATATAAGAATCACTAAGCAATTTTAAAAAGTTCAGACTGGAACCATACTAACTTCATGTTATTTTACAGTGCACAAGTTAAGAATAGCAGAGAATCAGGCTAATACCACCATAATTCTATGGTGTTAGTAGAGGATGCATTTTCTAGACACTTACCTGCAAGCTATAATCTCATGATGTTTTTCCCTTATGTTATGCAAATGCTGAATTGCAGCACACTAAAGTATAAGTGTAATACTCAAGAGAGGACTACTGATATTCAAATGGATGCAAACTTCTTCCCAGTATAAAAATATAAGTCAAACCATTTGATTGCTGAGTTTAGGATCCTGGGGTCAAAACTAGCTTAAAGTAATGCAAAGCAACTTCCACTAGATTGACTATGGATGAGGCAATACAAATATGGGCACTGGTAAACATTCACTACAGATCTCACGTGAGAATAACCAGTATGAATTGGTGCTCCATACAGTTAACCTGACTGTGTCTTTTACTAAAACTAAAATTGATTAGGCATGGTTATCTGGAGTTAAGTATTTTTGTTATTAAACAACAAATGTACTTAGTACAAAAATCAGCCAAATGTCAACAATGTATAGCTCCTTTGACCTGTACAAAAATTCATATTCTTTAGTAGGTCTCTCTCCAGGGGTGGACCCCTGCACAAATCGGTAAGTAGACTGGAAGTTTCATTAAGACCAGGATGTTCCTTCTAACAAGAAAAACTACCCTGGCTGGGGCATGTTTCCTCTGGAAGAAACTGAAAGCCTACCTGTACACACAATTTCTACCAGAAGAGCAGAGATTCTCCCAGTAGAAACTAACACTTCTATGTTGCCTGCAACCGTCTTTAGTCATATATGGATACTATAATAACTGATAAAAAGAAAGGTAGGATAAGTACATTTAATGCTGGAAATCAGAAAGGCTCTAGCTGTCAGATATTAAATAACTACTTGAACACATTTTATACAATGGTGCTCAACCTCCAACCCATGGAAAGGCATCATCCAGCTTGTGAGGCTGACTAGGGATTGGGAAATTTGGTGGCGGGGGAGCAACGGTGGCAATACAATTTCCACAGCTCTGAAAGCTGTGCAGGGCTGGTACACTGACCCTACATTGGATCTGGCCCACAGACCAATTCTGCAACACATGCAGCCTCTGGGGCCAGAAAGTTGAGCACCACTGTTGTAATAAAATTATGCTCATACCTAGTATCTTATACAGTTGTACGAAATGCCTGAAACCAAATCAACTCCAAAAAGGAGCTTTCAGATTAGACTGTAAGAGTCACTGCAGTATAATGATCTGTATTACACTGTGGTCAAAGATTAATTGTTCTTTAACGGATTTTTTTCAGTGTTTTTTCTTTCTACAGCTATGTGCAGCAGGCAATCAGGGATTAGTATGGAGTCAACCACTAGAAATAATGCAACACGTCAGAAGTTCCCAATTCACTCTATAAACTAACAGCCTGAACCATCATTTAGAGGAGGGGTAGAACATTTTAATAAAATATGATATTTTGAGTTGTAGTGCAAGATAGTAATTTGCCTAACATTAGCATGATACTTGGCAACTGAGATTTCCTTATGCCAGTCTCCCCATGAACTATTCTCTTTCAACGAACAGCACTACTGTTTAGCAGAATAACCATGAAAAAGAATTGGATACTTGCTCTGTGTAACTATCCAAGAAGAGACTCGAATGCTTTAGGATAGCCAAGTTCCTTGCTTCCTTTATCCCATGAAGAAAGCTACTCAGAGAAGCTCCATGTTGACCGATTAGGTAACACAGCTTACTGAACCGGCTTGCCATATCCTGCAACAACTGGATAGTTGTTGCATTGCCCAAGTTATCTGTAACAGACCAGACAAAAGATCACACTTACAAAAGATCAGTTATTAATAAGTATTAGTCCATCTGACTACCCAAATGAGTTAATCAGCTATTTCAATGAATATCGCTGCCCAGTAAACAAATAATCAGACTAACTAAGGTTTACCATTCATGTAATTACTTCAGCTCAAATCATAATATTTACACTGGAAGCAGAAAAAAAGGACATTGAAATGCAGTTATATTCACTAACAACAAAAATTAGTGAGGCATTGCATCTTTAAAAGACTTGTAGAAACTTAATTGCAGCAATTTGGGGTAGTAAGGACATAGCAACTGTTATAAGGAATATATTTACCCAAACCTAGAAGGGGTCTGAGGACTTGAGATTTGATTTCACTCAGTTTGAAATAGAACCTTCTCTCTGTAGAAGCCAATTCATGAAGGCTGGCGATGTATCCCATAATATTTTTGTCCACCAACACCAAACAGTTGCTCCCCCCTGCGGTCACATTGCTTATGTACCCTAGCTGAGGGGAAAAGAAAAAGCAGCTTTAATATTCACAGCACAAAGTATTAGCATGCTCTGGTGATTAGCATAGTATAAACTAAGCTACTCTGACAGAGCAGATTCTTTATTGATACCAAGTGACTTGATGGCCAAGAATACACCTAACAGAGAAATGGCCTGTTATTTAACACTGTCAGCTGTGTTCTTCTTCCTCCCCACTCATCCATCCTAGCAGTCAACCCATTTTTAAAACTGGCTGACAGAAGAATGATGGGGAGGAAGAAATGAGAAATATGTACAAAACACTGACTGTCAACCACCCTTTGGTATCCTAGTAACAACAGTGGCTAAAAGACCCTCTCAAATGAGGTTGCAACCCTAATTCACACAGAAGAATAATCATGGATTTAACCAGCAACAGAACATTTCTTTCTTTTCTCTTGTGTATAGGTTGGCTGGTTTGTGTGGTACGTATCAGGCTAAGATTAAAATTCAATATTTAGGAAGCACTTAAATAATAAGTGCTCTGAAAGAATGAATTAAGGGAGCAAATCAGCCTGCAAGACAAAGTTTATTAATAGAGTAGTGCAATAGTCTCATCTTTAATGAAATATCTACACCAACTTGTTATGAAGACTGAAAAATGACTCCTACACTACCATCTCACACTTGTCAGAAGCAAGATTAGTTACTGACAACCCACCTTGGAGCTACCTCATTGCTAGGTCAGATTCCAAAACAACACATTACAAGACAGTATTTTAGAAGTCTACTTTTAATTCCGTTTTCAGTAAGGAGAAGGTCTCCTTAAGGACACCAAAGAGTCTCTAGGAAGTTCCAGCAGCCAATCAAAGAACCAGTGCTCACCTTACTGCAACCTAGCAACAGAGTAGGACTCTTAGTGCAGCTGTTTTCAGGCAAATTATTGTCCGTGATCTCCTCTCGACCACTGTAATATAATCCAGGCTGGTCCTCCCCATCCACCAAGAAAAGGGAATAATCTGCTCCTGCTGCTACACTCCATACTCCAGCATCACATACCTGGAGTTTGAAAGAAGAAAGTGTCATAAAACAAACAAAAGGAGAAAAATTATCTTTCTTGACCCTCCCCCACAGTCTGCTCATACCAGAAGAGAGGTCTGACTACCAGTAAACATACTGCACAGACTGATATTCTGTCAACAGATGTCTCTCTCCTCAGCAAGTAAAACTATTTCTGTTTCAATCTTTCTCTTCAAGGGCTGATCTTCTGCTTTGTTCCAAACTGCTATTTTTATTTTTTAAATAATCCAGACATGCATGAAGAAAGTTGTACTATTGACCCCCACCCATTTATCTTGGAATTCCACAAGTTAGGAGATAATAGCGGTTTAGTAAAGTCTTAATTAGCATGAGCACTGTGGAGCTTCCCTGGCGAACATAAGGAGTAAACTGACTGAACTGAAACTTACCGAGGAACATATATTGTGATGAATAGGTTATTTATACCAAACCAAAACAGAGTCAATTCCTAAAAGGCTTGATTAAGGTTTCAAAAAACGCACACGAGTGACGAACATGATAACTACTGTTTACAAAAGCAAAAAAAAACCAGCTTTGATTAGGGTTATTTTTTTGAGAAATACAGGGACCATGAACTGTAAAGCTGGGGGAAGGAGAAGTGGAAGCCTGGCAGCTGAACTTGGGCAGGGAAAGTTTGAGATAGCTGACTCAGATTTGTTTCTAAATCCAGTTTTTACAAGAAACTTAAAATGAGTTTCCAAGCAAGTTGGAAACAACTGTTTGTAAACCAAAAAAACCCCCAAAAAACCCCCCAAAAACAAAACACACACAAAAACAAAAACCATAAACCCCAAAACAGATCCCCCTGTGCATCAAGAAGCTCAGTGACAAGCAGAAGGGAATCCTTCTTGGATAGACACAATACACAGAGGGGAAGTTAATTACATTGTTTATTAATTGTTTTTCTATATTCTTCATTTTTAATAATTTAACACTTCCCTCCAGTAACCGATTACTTATTTAAAGTAAACTGTCAGCTTAAAAATTGTGAGGAGAGTTTGCTATGTTGGAGATGCCCACTACCACATTTTTTTGGTTATTTTACTAAAATTGAAGGACAGAGGTCAATCTAAAAAAAGGGTGGGGTGAGGGGGGTCATTACTATAGAGGATCCTCTGGGAGTAAACAAATGGACACCAGAAATAGGAAAGGAGTACCTTTGCAAGACGAGGGACTGTGGTTGGAGAACTCAAATGACCCAGCTGGCAGGAAATGTTGCTACCCCACGAATACACCTGTGCAAAACCATGGGAAGAGAAAAAAGAATGAATAGCTAGTGCACACAGAATTCGGATTACTAAATCCATATTACTAGACAATATATATATATATGTTGTGGATGCACGCGTACCTATATGTATGGTATTACTATAGGAAAAAATAGTTAGAGGTCTATTTGGGGAGCAACTGAAGACAGGTTTTGAGAAGCAGGTTAATAAATATTTCCACAACTGTACTCTTTCCCTGTATTTACATTCTCTCTAGGATACAGAAAAAACAGTGAGGGCAAATATTCACAGAAAAATGAACAAAGAGTTGAGCATGTTTTTCTTTTTAAAGTATCATGCATGCTATTAGACACTTTCTCCTTCCAACCCAGAAAACAGCAAATAAGTCAGCTACATTTCAAATGACCATTACCCTTGTACCTGGGATTTGGCAGTAAGTGCCAAAGAATGATGGCCACCAGCAGACAGCTGAATCACTTCTTTACCATCTAGACTTTTTACACATAGTGGCTGAAGCCTGTTAATCCAAGAAAACAGAAGGGAAAAAAAAAAAAAAAAAAAAAAAAAAAAAAAATCAGGGTACTCTCAACAAGAAGCCATAACCAGCATATTACATTTGCTTTGTTTTAAAGTTACACCACAATATCAGTGGTCACAAAGATCTTCAGCAGCAAACACGAATAATTATCAGTAAAAAAAAAAATTATTGAAGGTGTTTATATAAAACTGAAACTTGATAACCGAGCTTGGGCAAAATTCTAATTTCAAAGTCAATGGGAGATTTGCTGTAGATATATGGGATACAGAAACTTGCCACCAAGATCTTACCTTGGCAAAATATCACCATGTCCTAACTGTCCTTCCTTTCCTTTCCCCCAGCTCCACACCTCAGTTCTTAAAGATGGAAGAAGTGCATCAGCCTCACCACTATAGGTTGGGGTAAGAGCCACTGTTCTCATTTTTGCTCGTCCCACCTTCCTTAGGAGCCTTGGAGAAACTAGAAACAACCCAGGGGAAAACCAGAATCAAATATATATATATATATTTTTTTTTAAAGAAAGAAAAGAAACCTTCCATTACCATCCCCACCTCCCATACACAGAAACTTGAGTAAAAAAAAGTCAGTTAAATTCTAATTCTAGATCAAATACATCATTTATATTAAAACAGTAAGTGTTATGCAATATGGACAACATTTGAATTGATTGGTAAAGCTGTCTTAATTAAGATTTAGTGATGCTGGAGAAGAAAAAAGGTTTGATGCTGATATAAAGCAGCAGTATGTGTGCTGACAGATTGAAATTTGTTCTACCCATTGTTTCCTCTTTGACAGCAGCAAATGCAAGCTATGAATTTACATTAATGTGAATAATGATCTTGCTGCTAATAAAGTTAAAGTACCCTGTAGCCATTATACCCATTCAAAGAAATTTCCAATCGGCTCAGACATCATCATGTCACCAAAATCAACTTTACTGCGCCTTCCTATGGCAATCCCTGGCAGTCGAGGATGATCGTTTCCCATAATTGTATTATCTGTGTGTCCTATGGGTACCATGGGTATGTAAACAATACATATTCAGAGCAAATCAACAACATTAAAAACAAGAAGGAGATCTGCCAACTCAGAAGTAAAGTAATGGTATATGGAATTTTTTCCATGGCTCAAAACAAACCCAAGGCAGTAGCAACCAAAGGTCAGACCAACCAACCAACATCTTTTGTGCAGCCTATATATAATGATTTGATTTCATAATAGCCAACCAAGAATATCACCACTAATGCAGTACCATGGTGGCTTTGGGAACTGTCCTTGTTTTTAAAAAAGGCATAAAGAGAAACGAAAACTTTCCTAATTACATTTACCTTTCGACTTCCTTTAAGAAACGCACACTTGCCAATACAGCCCACATCCTTCACCTTCAACAAGATCTGAAGGACTGACTAGTCCTTCTATTTACTCTCTGGAGGGGGCCTGAATTTATGTTCATTTATGCATTTACTTCAGACAAGGCCTTACCACCTTAATAGCTAGCCTACTACATTAACTCTCCCTAGCATCTCTGCTTTTCTCCAAGTCACTCTTACCTTGGGATAATAATCCAGGCAAGGACAGTCTTCGACTGACTCCTTCAGATTCTTCCTCTCGAATATCCACGAGGCTAGAACTTTTCTTTCCTTGCATCGATTCCAGTCTGACCTGCTCTTCCCGACTGTCCTTCAGCCCCTCCAGGCCTGAAGATGCACTGCCAGACTGAGATCCTAATTCACCTGGAGTTGTACCATAGAAGTTTATTACTTTCTTGAGAGACAAAGCCCCAGCTTCATATGTAGCAGCTACTCTCACACCAACTGCTGATGCACAGGAGGCTACCAAGCTGTTCAGTGCAGATGTACTAGCACCTGGAGGGCTGGGGAGACAAGCACCAAATTCTTCTTCTTGAGAAGGCTAAAGTTATAAAGAGAGAAAAAAAAAACAAAACAAAACAGAGAAATCATCATAACGGATAACATATACAAAGGATGATCTCATATAAAGCTCAATATTCTGAAAAATTCTACTGTGCTGAAACACCTGTTCAAAAAGGTACTCACTAGTTTGCTTTTTAACTCTACACACGATGACCTCAATCCTCTGGAAATTAAATAGCAGTTCTGCATGGTCTCTATTCTGTTTATAGCACCCCCCCGCCCCCGTCTTCCTCCCAACAGATCTTTACTAGGATTGGGACATCAGTACAGGTTCCCTGCTGCCCGCTTAAACAAGCGGCTATTTCAATTGTTCAAACTAGTCAAGTGCTTCCACTGCGCATGTGCCATTGAGGCAGTAAGTAGATAGCCCCAAGGTGCCTTACTGCACATAAGTGTAGTGGACTGGACCAGCCTGCATAATCATGACATGATTGATCATGTAGTTTTGAAACTGGTAGGGCAGTGCCCAAGTACCCCGCATTGATGCCAGAGCTCTTCCTAGCAGAAAGCAATTTCCCTACTAGGGAGTGGGACACACTTGGGTAGGTATGGAGAGATTTGTATACTGCTGAGTAGCTAACACTTTGGAATGGTTTTCTGCTTGGTCTACACTGTAATATCACATGTACAGAAACAACTACAGATTTCATAATTCAATGTTTAACAAAGTTGGAATCCATTGTTCTGTTGACTTACCTTTTTCTGTCCCCTCAACCCACCAAATAGCAACATTACAAAGCTAGTCTGGAAGAAAGTGTTTTCCTTAAAAAACGTATTTAAAGTCTCTCAGACTCCATTACAGCAGAACAGTAACAGCCATAACATAGAAAATAAATGTACCACTTTTTGTATCATTGCCAGGATCTCCTAAACATAAAAGGGGCAAGTAAATATGGAAAAAGTATGGATCCCACACTTTCAATTTCATGCCACTCATGGCTGACTGAAAGGGCACTCAGAATAAAATATGATCATGAAAGTCCCAATTAACTAGCCAAAACCTTCAGTTGAAGAAAAATCATTCTAACTGTACAGAAATCTTAAAAGCAGCAGATAGCACGTATGAAGTCTCAGCGTATAAATCCATATGACATTTTATTTTAAATGAGTTGGAAATAAGTTTACTGGGTCGTTGCCTCTGCATAATCCACAACATAAGACTAGAGTATTGTCTGCAAAGGTTGCCCATTTAAAAATGTCAGAAAAGGATGAGCAGGGTGACCATTCTACTCAGCCCACAATCCTTTTCATATATAAACTTGATATCCAAGACAGATAAAAAAAATCCTGTGACAATTACAGAATTGTTGCTATAGTTTCAAATTTATATTACACACTAAGAGAGAGTCCTTCAGCCATCATGAACACATTACAGGATATCAAACAGAGTACACATACGGAAAAAAGAGTGTAGCCCAACAATGGTTGGTACCTGTTCAGGTTCTGTGCTGATGCTTTTCTCCATGCTCTCATTGAATGAGTGATCTGACACGTTCTTCAAGGCCTCTTTCACTCCTTTTCTGTCAGGAAACAAGATGTTTCCAGGACTGGAAATACCACCGTCTTCCTGCCCATCGTTGTGAGAAAACACACTTGCCACATCTGATTCTGAAGCCATAAGTGACTGGTCTTCAAGAGACTTTTGACAGCCCTCACTACCAGTTGCACTTTTCCCTTCAAGGGTTTCCAATGAGGAACAGGAGACATGGTTTTCTGGTTGGGAGTCAGTCAAAGCCACACCCAATGGACAGCAGTGACTATCTGAGATGATTACATGGTCTTCTTTGTCTGTCATGGTAATGAGGAGTTGGCTGCAATGGTTGCACCTCTCTGGGATTGGTTTCATATCTTGCACAGGGAGACATTGCACAAGTGCCAGGCTGTGGTGGGCTCCACAGGCAACCTGAAGTACAACACGTCCTGCCAAATGTTCCACTTTTTGTGGCTTGGTCACTGGAAAACTAGTAGTTATGAGGCCAAGCTGACAGCCACTCCCCCATGCCCATATCTCTCTGCTTATTGACAGTGCCAGAGTATGCTCCTCTCCACATGCCAACTGCAAAATCCTGATGGATAACAGAGGACTGGTTTCAGAGTCAGAAATACTGATGGGATGTGGTTCTGGAATGTAAGGCTGGTTAGCCACTGCACACTGCCCAGCCAAATTGTTCCCCCACATGTAAACTGCACCACTCTCAGTCACTGCTCCATTATGGAAGCTCCCAGCTGCTATAGTAACAATATGCTGTCCAGTCAAAGCATTTTCTAAGATAGGACTGTTAGCACATCTCTCTTCTACCCTAGTCCTCCAGGGAAGCTTTCCAAAACTGTAGACTTCACCACCTGGAAAAATGTATTGTTACAATGAGATTAACCAGTAAAAAATCACAAACCTTGAACTTCAGTATTGTAGCAAGAGTGTACACTAAAGCATTGCTTTAATATTTATTCCTTTAAAACTGAAAGGCTACCTGATCACCTGTTTCACTTTGTAACACAGTCCTGGTAGCCTTGAAATGAATAAGCAAGCAACACCACAAATAAAAAAGGTGTCCCTTTCTAAGGTTTACTTGTGACAACACTCATTTTGCCAGTTAAAGTATCATTAGAGTTGCATTCAGAGAACAGTACACTTTGCTTCTACATGCATATCATTCAAAGATTTTTTTTTTCCAGCAACATAGTGCCACAGTAGGTCATGTAGATTACACATGGCTTTAGTCAACCGTTCCTGAAGTTAGAGTATTGTTTACTTATAATTTTGTAACATTCAAAAAACAGTACAAAGTTCTATTTGTTTTGAAAATGGGGGGGGAGGAGACCTGCAGCTTCCAAACTACCTCTGCCAAGTATAGCCTATTGATAACAAACAGAGGAAAGAAACAGCAAGACTCAAGAGTTTCTAAAAATTTCAGGATCAACTAATCATAAATAGAGTGTTATTGTAATCTATCTACTTGTCATTTTTCAGAAAATAAAAAACAAAAGACTGAGCGCATATGACATGGGGGGGAAGGAATCTTATCTTGATATTTTTCAAATCTACACATTCTGGAAGACTTAATGAAGCAGAAAAGTGCCTGGAAAAGGTATAAATTATGCTGCCATATTATAAATAAAGAGTCTCCAATCTACCTTTATTTTTGTTAAAAAGGAAAAAAAGGAGTTAGCAACATCTGAAGTTTTAACCCATTACATTCTAAAATGCATAGATTACCATATTCACCTGAATCCAAGATGACTTCAAATTTAGGACAAGTCCCCAGTAATTAACTTTTATATAAATTTTCCAGGTATAGAATCCAATTATTGGAGGCCTGTACAGGCAACCCCTCACTTAACGCTACAGTATTTCGCTATAAACACTCATTTGAAATTGATACTTTATTTCACTTAGCACTCAACGAGTTTCGTTATAATGCTCACAGTTGCCATCTTGGGTCGTCAAATACTTTTGGTTCCACTTAACACTCATTTCACTTAACACTCAGTTTTTCAGGAACCAACTAAGAGAGCTAAGCGGGGGTTGTTTGTATTAAGTTCACCCCCTCCCCCAACACTGCAAGTAAGGTTAGCAGCAGCCGGGGGGGGGGGGGGGGGGGGGGGAGGAGATGGAGGAAGACAACACACAACAGCCTGACCCTCAGCCGCCCTCCTCACCTATACCCCAAGCCTCCCTTGGTGTCTGTGCCCCCCACAAAAATCTCACCCTGTACCCACCCCCCCGGCACCTCGCCCTGTGGTGCCTGACCCCACGCCACCTACTCCTGAACCCTGCTGCCTGCCCCTACACTTCTGCTCCCCCATGGTGCCAGCACACCCTGCTGCCTACCCCCACTGCAGCATCCATGTGTCCACTGTTGCCTCCCCCTGCCACCCACTGCTTCTGACCCCCTTCCACAGCCTCTCCCCACCCCTAGAACTAGGACTAGTCCCCCTTCCTTCCCCACACCCCCAACAGCTCTGCTCTGCCCTCCTACCACCACCCACTGTTTATCAGTTACAGCTCCAGCTACATTCCAGAGTAGCTCCAGCCCCAAGAAACTTCATCTCGGGATTTGAGTAAATATGGTATAACAGCATTCTTACCAAGAGTACTAACTCTTAATCAGCTTGCATGGTAAATACATTATTTGCAACGTAATACATCAAACTAGGTCCTCAAACTTAGTTTTAGAATTCTATAATAATTTTAATCCAACATCAAATACTTAAATTATCAGCTTCAAGTCCAAACCATATATTAAATACCTTCTGTCAGAAGTAAGCCATGGTTTACTCCAAGGGCTGCTTGAAGTACTGTCTTCCCACCCCAGCCTGGAATTCTTTCAGGTGTTGCACAGCAAGAACCAGCCTTCCAAACATAAACTATGCCTCTCTCTTTGGCTCCGTCTGCCTCTGCTGAGCTACAAGGGAAAGTCGAGAAAAAAAAGCAGCAGCTGGTATTTTTTTTTTTTTTTAAATACAATCCAGACCTATTCTGTTGGCTTTTCAAGTATAAACATGAAATAGAAGAATGGGTCAGTGATCATAATGCTAGTTTGTGACTAAGGAAACCACAGCAGATTGATTTAAGTAGCTTTAAGACAAGTAATTTAAATCATGGTTAAACACAAAAAACCCCAACAACATTAACTTAAATAATTTTAAAATCATGCTTTGCTGTAGTACTTGCTAGTTAATTGCCCAGAGAAAGGCTGTTTTTCATTGTTCAGTGACCAGACATGCAAATTCACAACTAAATACAGACTTTAAAATTTGTCTTTTTTTGCTAATAAAGAAGATACATCTCTCACATTTAGGCAATTATATAGTTTAATATATATTCGTTCAAAAACATGAATGTTTCTTATTTGTTAGATTTAAAAAAAAAAAAAAAAAACCCCAACTCATGATCTGTGTCAAGCTACTTTGGCAAAGGGATTCAACTTCAATTAATGATGCAAAAATACATTATTTTAAATATTATTTTTTCATTGGTCAACTAAAGTGACACTACATTTTTCAAATGTACCAGAAAAAAGTATATTGGAACATGTTTTCTCTTGATACTATCCAATTTATTAAAACAAAAGAAAGTTATCTGTACTTAGTAAAGTGAAGTGATTGTTTCCAGTCACCACATCCTTCAAGTTTTTAGTACTGATAAGCTTCAGTTTCTCATATCTACCGTTTACCCATGAACAAAGAGTCATTGACCAAAACCAAAAAAGAAGAAAATATTCTCTTTGCATCCGCACATGAAGCTACAGTTATCAACAGATGGTTTATCACTTCAATAAATTCTGGCTGTAGGTGCTTTGCCAGCAACTTCTCCCTGTTCAGTGGCCTTATCTTTTATTAAGTTCAATGGCAAAACACAACACTTATTTTTATGTAGAATTATTTTAACAAATCATGGTAAATTCAGGTCATCTAGGTTTTCATAAATGTCAAGTTTATTTTTAAAATAGGTATTACTTTACAAAACAATTATTAAAAGGAATCCAATTTAAATACAATCCTTTTTTTTTTTTTTTTTTAAAAAAGGCTGTATTCATCTAGCCTGTAATCATGTGTTTACTTCTATTTAGAAACAGGCTTTTTATAGCACCTTGACTAAGTCATATGTTCCACCATCTGTAACATAGCCCTTGCCTCTTTTGTATAGTTGAGAGATTAAATACATTAGATTGTGAAGTGCCCCAGAACAACAGTAATGGCCACGTAGAAGAGAGTATAAAACTAATGTATGCCAATGGACCCTAAAAACAAGTCTGGAAAGAGCTAACCGGGAAGGGGAAGGGAACTCACTTGTGTGTGCTACTCCCATTAACATTGCACGGTAAATGCAACTTAAAAAAAAAAAAAAAAAAGTAGTCTCAGCAATTGATTTCTTGCTATGGAAGAAGTCAACCTCTGAATGACCTCATAACATCCAAGAATCAAGTGAGACTTAAGTTGTTGAGACAGAATGGTGTCAGTTATTTTAATTATTTTTCCCCCTTGAGTTGATATGTCAGAAAGCGAAGGAAGAGGAGGTGGTCAAGTACTCTAAAATTCAAATACATAATTTAGTCCACCTAATGTAGCCAGCATTATACAGCGTGCAGTCTAAAATAGAGGGAGACATAGAGAACACTTCATAAAATAAAAAGTTGCTAAAGACAACAAGAACAGCCGTTGTTAATGTGGCATCAGATTTTGGGTACTTCACTTAGTCTGTTACAAAATGGGACCAATGGCTACCCTATCCTGTTTCTAAACCCTTTGTCCCCGGTCCATTTCTGAATGAAGAACACAGCAAAAAATCCTGTTTTTCAGTTCACTGGTGGAAATATATGTCAATCATTTGTCCTCATGATTCTATTGGCTGTACCTAGAGGTAGGGCAGTGCACAGGAGGCGAGGGCAGCAGGGAGCCAGCCAGGGGAGGGAGGTGGTGGTCCCTCCCCTTGCTGCTGATTGGCAAAGAGGGCCAGTGGCCCCATTCCTCGCTGCTGATGGGTGGGGCCACTGTCTCAACCAATCACCACTGAATTGATCCAGAAGTTTCACTGGTAGGGACAGGCTGAAATAGGCCTAAAATACTGTCCGTAAGTCTTTCATGCAAATTAGTCAATTTTATAGAGTCCATATAATTTCAGATGGTTTGCACGTCTTTACCTTCCGTCTTGTGAGTCCATCAGTCAGTGGAAGTACTCCATCACCAAATCATTCCTCTTTACAGAAGGAATAGGGCAGTTCTGCAAACTGTAAAGATGAGGGCACAAGATGAACTGGCTAGTCAACCAAACATCACATGTGGGCACAAGAAATAAGTGCATAGACACATACCACAGACCCAATAAATGAACATCTATGCAGCATAAGGTTTAAAAGCATTAGATTACTTCACATTCAGCTTACAAAACAAAAGCTGAGTTGTCAAACTTATCCTATCCACTCATCCTGAAACCCGACTGTACACAGATTGAACAAAACCTATTTCAAAGAAAAGAATTAGCCTACAGACAGGCTGTTTGAGTTCTCAGGAAATGCTATCATTATGAGGATGCATCATCGCTTAGAAACTGTTGTGTTGCTTTAAGAGCAATGTTTCCCTAGTAAAAAAGTAGTCAATACCAACAGATCTGTAATTCCCAGAGTCTCAGTATTCAAAGATGTGTAATAGTAACATGTTGCTGCATTGATTCTCCTGTGGTTTAAACTTCTACACAAACTTTACAATGTAGCAAAGAGATCACCATGAGCTCAGAATTCAAAGCACTGCAAAGTATATGCAGCTATTACAGTGCAAATTTCTATTTGGCCTTGTACTATGGTATAGATATTTTAATGCAGAAATTAAAACAGGGATTCAATACACTTCACTGTGAAAGCCACTAACTAGAAGCAGCCTAGTCTATGAATGAAGGGTACACAGTCTGACATGATCACTTTCTAACCTTTTTTGCTCTTCCAGCTTTTAAAGTGTTTTCTCTTCCCTCCTCTATCCCTACCTTACTTCTGCCATGCTCCCTCCTCCCCCAACTCAAGAACATCTTCACATTCATACTTTAAAATTCTAATATTATAAAAGCCTGTCTGTCTGTAATACTTTATTCGCACTCTTGACTGGCTGATGGAAACAGCTAATCAGAGTGCTCCAGGCATGGGGGAGAGCCGCCATGATTCAGAAGCTGCACCAAGGACCGGACAGAGGGTGCACCCCGCTCCCTGCAAGAGGCGGAACAGCAGCAGCATGGGGGCACTGGGTGGCAGAACTCCATCCCATTCTTGATGGGCAATTGGCTACTAAATAAATAAAAGCATTTCAAAACCTTTACTCTAGCACGTTATAATTCAGTGGAAAGGAAACCAGGCCATCCTTTGTGAATGAAAGATGGATTTAAAAGGTTATGTGCTTTTTATTCTGCACTAAATCCAGAACAGCAGATTCAAGATTTGTATCACCGGTTGAAGGTAGAATACCTAGACTGCCATTTAGCCTCTCCTTTATGAATGTGTCACACAAGCAGAAGTCAACAATGCAATTAAGACGTTCCAATAACTGAAAACATAAGGCACAACAACAATTTTTATAGGGCCTTATAAACATAAATCCTCATTGATCCCCCTTGAAATAATTTAGGTTTTACTTTTTTTTTTTTTAAATAAGAAACAAAAGTTGCAGAAATATCTTCTAATTTGATACCAACATCCACAGATTGAAAACTAATTCTTTCTGGCCAATTGTCTTGCTAAACATAGGACTAAAAAAAAAAAAAAAAAAAAAATCCTTGCTCAAACCATATGCATTGCTAATCTATCCATTCAAATTAATTTGCTTTCATGTATACAAATTTATCTTCAAACAATTTTACAATATGAACCAGAGGATTCAGCAGAAGTATTAATTCAGTTTGACTGAATGCACTTTTAGTTTATTAAAGGAAGTGGGCTTCAGAGAAAAGATCCAGAACCAGAAGAAAGATCAAAACTAATTTCTTCCATCATAAAGTATAATTATGTCTAGATAATCCCTGCATGCGGAAGCGACAGCTATGATTTAAACACAGAATTAACATGAGAAATAAGCACTGAGTTGATGAGTATTAATTGACCCAAACAGAGTTTAAAACTAACTCCTGGATTTAATCCAACTGAGGAACACTATTAGAACAAAAATAAAATTTCAGTATTTTCATTGAGATTTTCCCCTTCTCTTCTTCCTACCCCAAGAAAAAAAACCCCCAAAAACCCACTGAGACAAGAGGTAAAATTTCAGCTATGTAAGGGAGGAGTAGCAATGGTTTTAATAATAGCTAAAAAGCTTAGTTATCCAAATAGAGTATGTTGAAGTGCTTTCTTTATTAAATTTAAAGTCAATTCGATAAATAGTCCAAATGATGACATTTGCTGGGTGAGCCTCTAACAGAATCCCAATTAGCTGGGTTGCTCATATGAATGTAATCCAAACTGGTTATTCTATTAAAGATAGACTAAGATAATCACATAAATTAAAGGGCTGGAAGTGACCTTGAAAGATCAGAAAGTTCAACACTCCTGCTCTGGGCAAGAATACTGCCAAGATCAAATGATCCCAGCAAGGTGTCTGTCCAGTCTCTTCTTCAAGACTTCCAAGGTTGGGGACTGCACCACCTCTTTGGGAAGTCTATTCCAGATTCTGGTCACCCTTACTGTAAAGAAGCTCTTCTTTGCATCCAACCTGAAACCATCCTCTAACAGTTTATGTCATTGCTCCTTGTTCTCCCCTGGGGCACCCCAGTGAACAGCTTTAGCCTCAGCTCCCAATATTCACTCCTTACATAACTTTTAGGTAGCCACCAAGTCCCCACTCAGTCTTCTCTTCCCCAGGCTGAACAGTTCCAGATCCCTTAGTCTTTCCTCATAATATAGATTTAAGAAAGATAAAAAGCCAAAAATAAGATACTCATATTACTTATATAGGATATGAATTTAAAATAATTAGTTATACACCCTTGATTTAATACTGAGGCACACTTCAAAGCCATCTTCAACAACAAGGAGATAACTGCCTCAGTTGCATTTAGTTACCTCCTTTTTAAAATGTCTTTCTTTTTTCAAATCTTTGAAAGTGTCATAGCAATGAAACTGTAAAATACTGAAAGCACAAAATGCCATATTTCAGGATGAGAAGTAGAGAGGAAATGTTAAAAGATCAAAAAACCCTCTGGATCCTCTAACCATACAAACTAGTTTTAGCCAGTGGAAAAATACAAACACCTACAAAGAACACATATTCTTTGTAGCTGACTAAATTCACTAACCTTGATTCATATATACTTTCATTTACTGGAACCCTATCACTAGTGAACCACCCAGGCTTCAAAGATAAAGGCATACTGATAGCCATAGGAGTCTGACAAAGGATGTGTGAACACCAATGATTAGGACTACTTTGGTCAGAAGAAAAAAGAAAAAAAAAAAAAAAAAAATGATGCATTTTGTAGCCTCAGCTTCCACAGTTAAGTTTTATTTTTGTTAAGATGTTGTGAGACTTTGAGACATAAGCCCTGAACACATTATGGATTTACTATTTTAAAATTCTCAAATCATAGAGGACAGAGCTAAAAGCCACCGGGCATCTGATTTGTTTTATATTTCTGACAAACTCTCTCAAGACTCATTTGAAGAGCAGCAAAACAAGGAAGCAAGGAACTACACAGAGTGAGACTAGTCAGAACTGAAGAGATATAGCTTGTTTTCTAAATTAATAAAGTCCTCATACTAAAATTAAAATGAGCGGATCCTTACTAGTAAGGAAGAAAAATAACGTTGCATGTCAACAGCTTGCCTTTACAAGCCACTTTCAATTCATTTCTGTGATGTAGATTAATGTTGTTCACATTTTACAGATGAATAAGAAAGAGACACAGAAGTTTAGTTACTCACTCAAGGCTACAGCAAGTAACTTTTGATTTTAATTCAGAAGGTCTGAAGGTTTCCAACTCTTTCCTGACCACTGTTAACTTGGAAGAAAAAAAAAAAAAAAAAAAAAAAAAAAAAATCACATCATATGTAATCTTTGCAGAAGACCACCCACATAACGCTACTCACACATCCCTATTCCAGCACCTTGACTCGAACATCATTGCTATTCCAAACTGAAGTGGCACGCCAACAAAAACTGCAACTAATGCCAACTAGTGCCAAATTACAAGATGGCCATGTGTCACAGACAGATGGTAGCCAGCATGTGACCAAACTCATACTTCCATTTATAAACAAACTAGGATTTTAATCTAAACCAGCGATTCTCAGCCAGGGTGCTGCAGCACTCTGGGGTGCCTTAAGATCCTTTCAAGGGTGCCATGCAATGTTAACACTGTTTGATGTGCAGAGACATCGGTCACAAGATAAACCCAGAAGCTTCAAATAGGAATCCACAGCATTAAAAGCATTCTGATCCGTTGTGGTCTTTCAGTTCTTTGCAACAAAAGAATTGCCCTTTTATTTTTCTGTAATCAAAAGACAAGTAAAAACTAAGAGCTTGCATTTTCCAAGGGGTGCCTAGCATCTAATGCAGTGAGCCTTTAGTCTAACAAGGTTGAAAACCACTAATCTAAATGCGTTAGAACAGCAGTGCTCAAACTTCTGGCCTTGTGGGCCCAATGAGGGGGTGCGGGGCTAATCTGCAGACCAGATCCCATTGGCAAGGTTGGTGCACAGTGTCAATTTGGGGATGCAATCCAGTGTGCCAGTCTGGCCCCATGCATAAGATCCAACCATGCACCAGCTCTGCAAGCCACAGCAATTAATTTGGCGAAAAATGTCGCCAAATTTCTAGACCTGTAGGCCTGATGACATGGATCCGAGGGCCAGAGTTTGAGCATCACTACTCTAAAAGAAAGAAAATGGGTGTTAGAGTACAATATTATGTTGGTTCTTATGATGTTATCGAGTAGGCAACAGAGAACGTAAAGTCCTAAATTTTTATGCTACATTAAAACTCAGCTAGAACAAAACAAATATCTAACCCAATCTAAGATATTAGCATCATGAATTGGTTGTTTCACTTTCATTTATTTGCCATATCCATTTAAAAACTGAACTACACATTTCTGTGACTCCTTAAGATAAAACAGTCATAAAGAACTGCTCTGAATTAGCCATTGTAGTAGTCATAAAGCCATTGTAGCACATGCTGTCAATTTATATTATAGGCTTACGTTACCTCAAACCAAATGAAAGAACAGCAACAACAGCCATGGCTCTGAAGGAAGCTACATCCACGCCTCCTTAGTCAGAAGGAAGTTGACCACAACGGTACAGTCTAAGACAATATTAAATAATTGCTTCATTACTGCTAACAATAGTTCAGCTCTATAACTGCAATGCAATGCAACTAGCCCTCATTTACATGGAACACCAGCAGCCAGCAATGTGATAACTCTGGGCTTCTTAGACCTGTTCTAAGCAAGGCTAAAAGATGGCATGTAAAAAATGCAGCAGTCAGTGGTCCCATCATGTTCAGGCTCCCAAAATTGCCAAGACCAGTGGCAGAAAAAACAATAATAGTTATGGTAGACATGGCTGAAACAGAGCCTTTGGAAATATAACACAACTGAAGATGCTATGAAGAGGGGAGGGAAAAACAAACAAACAACCATGTGAATGGTTTACTATTAGCAGTAAACCTGTAGCTGAAAAGCAAGTGTAAACCGAGACTAAATTCTCTCATCTCTACCTCTGACAATATGTCCATGAGATTCTGACAAACAAAAAAGAACTAGCCCTGTTGTATTCCTTATCTTTGGAAGTTAAAATATTTCAATTTGGGCGTACTAACTGCATCTGGAAACAGAAGTTATCTAGGCTTGTAGACATTAAAATAAAAACAAACAAACAAGAAATAAAAAAAAACCTGGTGCTTTACTTTAAACCCAGCACATGCTCAGAAGCATTGCATTAGCTGGACCCTGCTCGCCCAATGTCTATATAAATCGGGTGCTTTAGTGGGGCTTTTTTGGCACTTTATCTGAAGCTGTCAATCAGTTATTAGATTAAAGCACCAAAAAGCCCTACTAAAGCACCTGATCTATACAGACACCGCAGAGTTGGGTCAAAGTAACATGCCGCTTCTTCCGGTAATGCATGTTTTTGCAGGGGTGGGGTTGGATTGGGGTTTTGTTTGTTTGTTTTTAAGCGTCTGCAAGCAGCCTTAGTTTAAAAACACAAAAATAAAAAATAAAAACACCCCCCCC
>NW_005841883.1:2056251-2110141 GCF_000455745.1 Alligator sinensis | reverse complement strand
TCCAAACAACCCTTAATTAAAAAAAAAAAAAAAAAAAAAAAAAACCCCCCCCCCCCCCCCCCAAACACTACTAAAAGCATCACCTGCTTTCCCACAAGTGCACTGAACTTACCTCTGGGAGATCCACCTCTAATAATAAAAGCCATTACTTTGCAATTTGTGACTTCTATTTTAAAACTACCAACAAGTGTCATGTAGCTCCAGTCATGCTGGATTCTACACAAACAAACATATTAAGCTTCTAGGTATGGGACTGAGAACATCAAGCTTTCAAGTCAGCAAGGCCAGACAGGATGCACACCAGTGTGCTAAAAGAATTTGCTGAATGTATTTTCAGAGCCATTAACTATCCTCTTTGAGAACTCACAGAGGTTGGGTGAGGTCCCAGATAAATGAAAAGGGAAACATAGTGTCCATCTTCAAGAAAGGGAAGACTTAGGACCCGAGCAACTACAGACTACTCAGCCTGACCTTATACCTGGGAAGGTCATGAAGCAGGCCCTCAAAGAATCTACTGTAAAGCATCTTGAGAAGAACAAGGTAATCAGGAACTGCCAGCATAGATTCACAAAGAGCAAGTCAGGCCAACCTGATTTGCTTCAAGGCGATGGGTTCTGTGGATAGGGAGAGCAATAGATGCGATACGCCTTGACTTCAATAGGGCTTTTGACACCGTCTCTCACATTTACAAGCTAGCAAAATACAGACTAGAGTAAAGTACTGCAAGATGGATGCATAACTGGTGGGACTCAATAAGTACTCATCAATGCATCAATATCCAGTTGAGATGAGGTACCAAATCGGGTTCCGTAGAAGTCTGTCCTAGGTCTGGTATTGTTCAATATCTTAATGATTTAAATGATGGGATTGAGTGCATGTTTAGGAAATTGGCAGATTCCACTAAATTGGTTGGCGATGCAAATATTCCAGACGCTAGAGCTAGGATCCAAAATGACCTGAACAGACTGAAAAAAAAAAAAAAAAAAAAAAAATGGTCCATGATCAATTAAATGAAACCAGCAAGGACAAGTGCAAAGTCCTGCACTTCGGAAAGAATAATTGTGTGCACAAATACAGACAGTGGAATGCTTGGTTAGGCTGCTGTACTGTAGAGAAAGACCTGGGGGGGGTTACAGTAGACCACAAGGTGAATACAAACCAACAGTGTGCTCCTATGGCAAAAAAACCCCAAAACAAAACAACAGCTTACTGGGTTACACCAACAGGATTGTCACTTGCAAAGCCAGGGAAGTGATTCTTCTACCCTATTCAACACTGGTGAGGCCTCACCTGGAGAAATGTGTCCAGTTTTGGGCCCCATGCTTCAAGAAGGATGCAGACAGTTGGGAAAGAGCCTAGTTCAGAGCAAAAAGAAAAAACAAAGAGATTAGGGGCCTAGGAGGCAACACTTACAAGGAAAGATTGAAAGAATGAGGATTGTTTAGTCTGCAGAAGAGAAGACTGAAGGAGGATTTGATGTCTACAAATACCTGAACAACAATTACAGAGAGGATGGAGATAAGCCTTTTCCTGTGGCCATACAGGACAGGACTAGGAGCAATGGCTTCAAACTGCAGCAGGGAAAATTTAGGCTGGAAATTAAGAGGACCTTTGCGATTACGAGGGTGGTCAAGCACTACAACAAGCTACCTAGAGACGCTGGAGAATCTCCACCCTCGGCAGTTTTCAAGAGCAGGTTAGACGGACAATTGGCTGAGCTGGTTTTGTTGGGGATAATCCTGTCTTCAGTAGGAGAGCTAGAGATGGCCTTGTGAGGTCCCTTCCAGCCCTGCTTTCCTATGAGCCCAAGTTTATTGAACCCAAGTGGTTAAACAGGCCTCAGATAATAGCCCTCCTTGAACTACCAAATAAACCAAATTCAAAACAGGAACCAACACAGCTTGCAAGGGTGAGTACACCTACTGCCACTCCCAAGACCCATTCCTTTGGTCCATGCTGGTATTCCATCAATTTCCATTTTTTTTAAACTATGCTAGAAAAGCATTTCCCCTTTTAAAAAATAAATTTCACACCTCAAAAATGTAAAGTAAGTTACTTAAGAGGGCTGATGTCATCCATGCCATCACAGGAGCAAAAACAGCAGTAACTCCCTTAGAGATGACTAGGTTGGGTGAGTACACATCACAACTGGCTTAAGGACCCTTACTCTGACGGGAGAGTGGGGAGACAGACATTAGGGCAACAACGCCCAGACACCGGGGCCAAGAGAGCACGGCCAGTTCTTCAAACACCTCACCGACCCCAGCACACCTTTATCAGCGCCCATGGGCAACAGAGTGGGGACGAAGTGGTGGGCACAGCCAGCTCGGCAGGGAGCAGAAAGCAGAGCAGCAGGAAGGAGACGAGGCAGGCAGGGAGGAGGACGAGGCTCCCTCCTTCCCAGCCCTGCACGGAGCTGAGGGGGGCAGGGAGATCAACCTGGCCCCAGGCGGGTCATGCAGGGACAGGGCCCGTAGAAAAGCGCCAGGGCAGGGCAGGGCAGGAGGATCCCAGGGACGCGCACCCGCCCACCCTCTGCTCTCCCCCTGCAGTCACGCTGCCAGCCCTGCGCAAAGCGGGAAAGCAACCCGGGGGGGAAGTGGGGACACGCCGGGGGCTGCGGGCGGGGGGATGGGAGGTAGGCAGCGCGGCGCGGGCTCCCAGTCACGTGACCCGTCCGCGGGTCCTGGGGCTCCGATCAGCTGATTCACGGCTGGGGCGCGGGGCGGGGCCTGCAGGGTGAAGGGGCGGGGCTTGATTTAAAGAGGCCGCAGCGCGAGGGTTGGGCTGAGCCGGCGGACGGGCTCCCGCGGGGGACAAACTAGTGTAAGGAGCGGAGCTGAGCTAGGGTGTCAGGGCAAGGAGAGGGGGGAGAGGTCGACCATTAGCAGCGTCCCCCGCTGCCAGCCCCGCAGGTGCAGAGCGGCGCCCCCGGGCCGCCCGCCCGCTGCAAAGCGGCAAGGAGCCACCCCTGCCCCCAGCAGGGTGTCAGACACATCCGGGACTCCTGCTTGCCCCCCTGCACCCCATCTCCTCCACGTGGGCTCCGCCGGCTCCGCGCCCCGCAGCGCCGCTGAGGAACTCTGGCATTTTGCGGGTGCAGAGCACGGAGCCGGTGTGGATCCCGTAGCCCCCGGCGCGGCCCAGCCGCCTCCTCGCTTGAGCGGGCGCGGCAGACTGAGGCCAAGACAAGGAGGAGGCGCGGGCTCCGCAGCGGCTCCCTGCCCTGCCTCAGGCAGCGGTGCTGTACAAGGTAGCTGAGCCTTGCCTGTTGGCGGCACGGGCAACCCCTCGACTGGAGGATGAGCCCTACCCCCGGCTCGTGGGCAGGTCTTGAGGTGGGTGAAGAGCCCAGTCCTCGAGCCACGGATCCGTCCGCAGAAGTCGCCGGTCTTTCAGCGAAGAAGCGACTCCTCCTTTTCCCTCCTCTGCTCGCTTCTCTGCTTTGAGGGCGAGCGGCTTTACCTCGAAACCGGCTGCTGCCTGGTTGTGGTGGTGGTGGCACCGTTGGTGTCGCTTGGCAGCCAGCTCCTCCCAGCTCTCGATGTTGGCATCTGTTTCCATTTAAACCTCTGTTTCAACCAGTGGCCATCAGTGTTTTGAGGGGCAGGCTGCAATGCCCAGCTCAGGTGCAAACAGGCCTGCCTGGTGCTGCTGCCACCCTTGCTTCTTCCTGACACTGCCTCTCCCTGCTGTCCAGCCTCAGCATGGCATAGGGAAGCACCCAGCTGACCAGTTGCAACAAGGCACAGGACAGCACCTGGCCGCCATCACCAAAGCCCCAGCTCTGCGAGCTGGATCCAATGGCTCTGCAGGCCAAATATGGCCTGTGGGTCACAGGCTGCTTGACTCGGGTGGCCATCACAGAGGATATTCCGGTTTCTGCTACTCTGTCCTCTATTGATACGAAACCCCCAATGCCTTTATGCCCTCCCCTTCAAGAAAAAAATAGAGGACATAAAGTTGTGTCCAGTTTCATGTCAATAGAGGACAACCGAACTGTCCTCTGATGGCCACCCTATGCTTGACCCCTGGCTGCAATCAAAATCAGGGTGGTGTGAGCACATAAATTGAACGTTTCTAATTCCCACCCAGTAGAGGGGCAGGTTTACATATGTACACTTGCCACTTCATTATCTAATGTCTTTATTTATTAGATTTATATACTGCCTGTCCTAGTCCCCAGGAAAGGCTCAAGGCCGTTTACAATGAACGGCAAGATAAATGATAAAAACAGATAAAATATAAACCATAAAATTAAAAAGAAAAGAAACACTTAATATTGGGTGTGTCACAACATATAACAAATGCTAAAAAGCAGTCAGGAACAAAACCTTTTCCTTCCTATTATTAAAACCTGAATCGGTGCCCGTATTTTTAAGATTAGGCGTGTGTTGTGAGGTTCAGATAGCTGTGGCTTCAATCTTACCTACTCTCACTACTTGATGGGAAAGCTCACAATCTTTGATTTGATTCTTAAAGCCTCAGCTCCTGGGGTCACATGATCATACGACTACTAGAGCTTTCTTTAAAATAAAAAAAAAGTATGTTTCTAGCCCTCAGGATGGCAGAGAAGAACTCAAGATGGGAAGAGTTCATAAAGGCTCAAAAACCCACAGGGAAATAAAAATAATCCAAAATATACAATTTTTATACCACTATAAGAAGGGGTTTATTGCACTGGAATTGCACTGTGCAGCAGCTCCTTTAATCTTTGTCTTTTCGCAATGAGTCCTTTTCCTTTCCCCACCCCCTATTCCCCCTGCTGCTGATTGGCCGAGGGGCCCTGGAGACCCCACCACTTGCTGCTGATTGGGCAGGAGGCAAAAACTGCAGCATATTTAAAACTGGTTTTTGGCCCCCAACCAATCAGGAGTCAGTGAGCAACAGGGCTGCCAGGGCCCCTCTGTCAATTAGTGGCGGGTGCATAGTGGAAAGAGATTAAAAGAGCCACTGTGCAGTGCACTTCTGGCACAATCTAGGTAAATCCCTGACTATAAGGTTCATATCTTGCATCCCAATTTCATCCCTGGTCCTCCCACTGCTATGGCATACTGTGTTTTTTCACATCTAGATTGGCCTGGCTGCTTACATGTGCATTCTCCACTGCTCCAGCATCATCTGGATCAGAGGTCCACTGTGTTTAAAAGTGGATTCGCTTAAGTAGATACCTGACACCAGCTCACAATACAATTACATCCAAAATCTTTCATGTTTTTTGCATAGTTCCATCAAGATTGGTATGCTCCAGGGATACATGCTGGTGCTATGCCAAAGCTAAGGAAGTACAGAATTACACAAACATGAAAGAAAAAACAAGAGATGTGCTAACATTTCCAGACTATGTGTATGCCAAAGCTGTGGACAAATGGGATGTACGGGGATGGGGAGGAAGGGAGGATTTACCACCCAAGAGTGCAGATCAGCTGATCCATTGTGATTGTTTTGTCTGTCACTCATATGCCACAGTAAGAGAAGGGAAACCTCAGCAATTCACCCCAGAATTAAGCACATGATCAACTATGGTAGCTTAACTTTACCTACAGAGAGAACACGTATAACACTTAGAGTAGATTCACATGAACAGCGGTCTGCCCCACCCTCTTAAGGCAGTATAATTGTTTTGTTTAACATCTCTCCCAAGTATATAATTGTGCCAGAGACTCAACAGCACAGCTCCATGCCCAGGGAAGCTGCATGGCACATGGGGTAGCACCGGCTGCTGCCATGCCAATAGCAGCAGCGCAATCAGTTGCTGCTTTTGAATCCCCCCACAAAGAGGGTGCCTGGGGCTGCTGCCCTGATTGCCCGCCCCCCTCCGTTATGCTACTGAACTAGGCTAATAATAATATCATCAAAATAATCCTTGCCCCTCATACATTTTCTGGACCATTGCAGTTCCAGCAACACTACAAACCTACTCCAAAGAAAAGAAGGAAATGACCAAAAAATGGGATGGGAGGTATTAGCAATAAATTGCTCACTGGAGACCTGTTTGGGTTTGGCTGGGAAGTACCTCCCTGTCTTCCAAGCACTGTAATTTCTTATGCTGTATCTTTTCCCTTGTTGGGGCCATGTACTCCAGGGGAGTTATAACAGAAGTAGGGCTACTACAACTCCCTGATCAATGGGACAAAGGAATAACTCTTGTGCTTCTTTTTGATAAACAAACCCCTTTCAACACTGAATTAGGGGAAGAGGGTTACTTCGACTCCATGGATTGAAGTCAAAGGAAGATTTCATATAATGAATTCAAATAAACATGACAATTTTGAAGCTTCAGTCAGGAATCATAGGATAGGATCATAGAATTATAAGAAAGTAGGGCAGGAAGTGACCTCTTGAGATCATCTAGTTCTGCCCCCTGCACAGAGGAGGATCATCACTGATTAAAACCAGCCCAGCCAAGTGTCTGTCTAACCTATTCTTGAATATTTCCAGGGACAGAGGTTCCAAAACTTCCCTAGGTAACCTGTTCCAATGTTTGACCTCCCTCATAATGAGAAAGTTGTTCCTAATCTTCAACCTAAATTTCCTCTGCTGTAGTTTGAAGCCATTGCTCCTAGTCCTGTCCCCTACAGTCACAGATAAAGTTGTAGGGATCTAATTCCAGTGAAGAGTACATGTAGCAGAGTCTCGCTCTACCATTTCCCTCTCTTCCTTTTCTGGCCCCAAAGCACTCATGACATACTCATTCCTTCCTCTTATAGTGGATCAAAGAGGATGATTGGCACAGGAGGCAGCACTGGTGTTGACACAGCCATCACAGCCATTGATCTCTGGCCAATGTAAGGCTAGCGTACACTGCCTTTGCAATATATAATTGATTGAATCTATTCTGAGCTGGATTCATTGATCTGCTAGCACTGCTTTGCACCGTTGTCCAGAATATATTCCATGAATCACAGCTTTTCTCTGTCCTTCAGAAACAACTAAACAAAGACATATAGCGCCCAAAGCTTTCTGCATACTATGGCTAAAAAATGTAAATGTGCAGAAGGGAGGAAATTCAAGCTAAGGGTTTTTGCTACAACCATAATTCACCACCTCACTCATATACCTTAGAATAAAACCTACTGATATACGAGGCAATACAAACCAATACATATGTGAAGGGAGGCCAAGAACCGTTAAGTAAGAAATATAACTTCCTATTTGTTGGTAAGTAACACTGAGTTAAAACAACATTGTGTGAGCAGAAGATTTTTGAGGGGTTGGTGTGGGTATTTTTTTCTCCTTGGTTTGTACATAAAATATTGGTAGTTTTTAGAAGATACTAAGCCAAGTTCATTGTAGTCAGTGGAGTTACACCAGGGATGAATTTGGGTCATTGGGTTTTAGATTTATGGAGAAAAAATGCTGAAATCATGAGACTGCTTGAGACAGATCTCATGTGAGTCACATGAACGCTGTTACTACAGACGTTTGGTGAAAAAGCAGCAAAGAGGCAAGAGAGACATACAATCTACTGTTTTTTCAACTGAATTTAGGAGAACATGGGGGAAATTCTGTGTATAAAAGCTCGGAAACCAGGATGCTGCGGTTGCTGCTCAGAGAGAGAGGGCCCTCAACACCACCAGGAGCCCCAGCATGTGGAAGTGGAGTCTACATTGGAGGTATTCAGTATCCCAAACAGCATTTCAGCAGTTAGGTCAATTAAGCATCTTAGAGTCTTCAGTGAAACTTTCCACTGAAAACATAGAGAAAGCTTCCAGCTATTTCACCGTTAGGCTTGTGGATACCCTACTGAGAGAAGAATTATAATCACCCCCTGTTTAAGGATACAATTAATTCCCTCAGCGTGATGATCTGAGAAGACAGGTCCCACACCAGCAATTTCTGTTACAAGGAAGAACTGAAAAATAGGGGAGGGGGGAGGGCAAAAGATCTACAGTTTGCTGCAGGAGGCATTATGACATGGATCAGAAATTCTGTTACATCCGGATTAAATAGTAATACAGGCAGGACATGCTAGGAGGCTGAATTTCACTGATAACTATTATTGTCATTGAATATTTGTAGGGTTCTATAACTTCTTGTGGTGTTTTATAGCAATAGAATAACAGTGGGCCAAATACAGGCATGGTGATAAAACTGTCTCAGTATGAAGGGGAACTAAAGGGGAAACAAGGAGCAGAAAGTGTAAAATGGGACTCCTTTCAGTCTCACCTCTGATTTTACCTTATAGTCCCTGTTCCACACAGATTACAAGCTAGAAAGAAGATGAAATCATGGGGAAGAAAGTCTAATATGGATGTCACCAAAAACATGTAATATCGGTTGAAATGATACCAAGCGTTGAAGGCAGCCCAGTTCCAGATATATTCTTAAATATCATCTATAGTATGTACAAAGGTTGTAGCAGTTGCTCCCATTATGCCTATACAGAGAGCCATGAATATGGGAGAGGAGATGGAAATATAACCAAGAGCTGAGAATCACAGAAATCAAGATGAAAGGAAAAAATAGCATCAATAGTAAGAGAGAGGTTGCCTTGTTTTATTCTTGATTTAGTTTGCTTTTTTCCCACAGCTCACAGGTCTAAACAAAGTGCCACATTCTGTGACTTCATTCCCATCACCATGGTTCCACACACTCCAGGTAGAGAGGTCTCGGAAAAAGAGTCGGCGAAGTAACAGTGATCCTTTCCAGGAGAGAAAGTTCATGGAGAGACACCAATGGGTGAGTGCACAGTATACATGGAGTCAAAGGGAAGATATTTATCCTGAGCTCAATATTCCCATGAATCATGATCTGATTACTAAGAGTTATGTACAGAATGGATGTTATGCATCAGCCTCTATTTTAGCTGAAAAAAGAAACATCTAAAAATATACATTTTCCTCATCTAAGCAGAGACGAGGCCTCCCATTTGGAACTGCCACATCCTATCTGCATCTTGAGAAGCTCTGCGAAGGTTCTTATTCTACAGTTTACAAAGGGATCAGCAGGTGAGCAAGTTCCACAGTAAGCTTCCCTCTACTTCCTCATTAATTTTATCCAGTTACCAGAATGCAAGGAATTAATTCAAAATTAGATTCTGAGTGGGTGCATCTACACATGGCTTTACTGTGAAGCTGGCTAATTAACTCCACAGTAAAGCATCACCATCTACATGTGCACCGGTATTAGGGTGCAGTAAATTAATTAACTCTGCCATAAGATGGTACTGTTGGGGACAGTGGGCACATCTACACATGCATTAATGAACCATAATTACAGTGCATTAAGTTTAGTACCTGTAATAACAGGTACTTAACTTCATGTGTGGTAATCAGTGCTACTGTGCAGTAGCATCAGCGTATATCTTTTAAGTTACTCTAATTTGCAGGAGACTAATTCTATTGCACATTAGCGCATTAGCAGGGCTTTAGCTGTGATACACTGATGTGCAGTAGAATTAATCTACTGCACTTTTAGCGTTTCTTGTAGATTTGCCTACTATTATCTTATGACAGAGTAATTAACTGTGATCAAATGCTTGTGTGGATGGTGACCACTGGGTACAAATCGCGCCCGGTCAGCCCAGCCAGCCAGAGCCAGACCCCCAGCTCCTGTCAGCTCCTCTGCTGCCCAATGCCCCCTCTAGAGCCTGGGGCTGACACTGCCATGTTCCCTGCCAGCCCAGGGCTGCTCTACCCTGACTCTAATTGCTATGGCCCCAGGAGCACTTGTAGACATTGCACCCAGGAATAAAATAAAAATTTTATTCTCCCTTTACCGAGTTATACGGTGGATATTTTTGAAGAGTCTCTTACCCCCAAAAATACTCACAGAATTTTTTTTCTATGATTAAGTCCTCAGAAGGTCTCTTTGTACTGCCAGTCCTGTGCAAAGTGACCATAAAGCTGTTCCAAAGGAGTAGCAGTGGATTCTCTTGGCATGAGGAAATACTTGCATAGTGTAAACCTGGTTGAGTCCTTTGTATTAGGGCATCTTCAGGTTGCCTTGGTTTTGGCCTATAGGGAAAACAGAGTGGGAATACAGTGCATTCTACTGATACCCAACCAGCAGAATTGTTCTTAGGGGTCTATTCTACACTAGTTATAGCAGCCATATTGCTAGTCTGTTTTATGCCAGGGCTCATTTAGTCACGAATCTAACTAGGGTTAGAAACCTCTTCTGAGCTTAAATTTGATGGAGTTTGGAACTGAGCCCTAAAAACCTTATCAGAAAAGTGCTGAATAATCCCAAAAACAAGCGTGTGTAGGGCCAGGATAGATACCTTTGCACAAAACTGCCTTCTGCCATTGACTTTGATAATTGAACAAACACATTCACAACTAACTTGGGTAACTTGATTACCACACATGAAGTTAATAACCTGTTATTACAGGTACTAAACTTATCTCTGCACAGCACTGTGCCATGTAGACTTATCCTTAGACACTCATGAGCATCTTTTGAGTCAGTTTATGTCATTTCATTCTGTCCCTGTAGAATCAATGGCCAATTGGTGGCTCTGAAAGTTATCAGTCTGGAAACAGAGGAGGGAGTGCCTGTTACAGCCATTCGGGAAGGTAAGAAAGATACATCTAATACAAACATTGGGGAAGCATGTATCTCATTTTCCAAGACCTCTTATTTTAATCTCAAAAGCTCTGTATGTGTCAATGTCTTAACTCCCTTTTTTTCCTTGCCTGCCAGATTCTCATGGCTACACTTTAAAATGATCATTTTTGTAAATCTGTTTGGCACTGATGGTTTTAGGAAAGAAAAGTTTGGTCTTGTGACTAGCATTGGGTGAAGACTCAGGGAAACAGAGTTTCATTCCTGGCTCTGCCATAAATTTTCTATTTGATCTTAAGCAAAATGTTTAATCTTTCTGTATCTCAGTTCTCTGTAATGGAGATAACACCACCGGCTTTAAAACATCTTAATCTAGCTTGTCTACTTAGACTTAAAGCTTTCTAAGGCAGCAGGAGTTCCTTGCTAGGTTTTCGTATAGTGTCAAGTATGAGGGGAGCCCCAGTTTCAGTTAAGGGCTCCAGATGCTGCAGAAATACAAATCATAAATAATAATACATGTAGATAATTTGAAACTTCTATTGACATAAAAAACATGATGGGACAATAAATCTGTAATAATAATACAATAGCACCTAGCATTTTGAATGAAGCTAGGTTGATCTTAACAAGAGCGATAGTATTACTAGCCATTTTCCCCTCTGGGAAACTGAGGTACAGGCAGACTGTTTTCTCCAAAGCTACATACTAAAGTTAGTGGCAGGGCTGAGGTGATAACCATATGCTCTGAGCACTGAATCACATTGCCTATGGGGAAAATAATATGTGATCATGTAATGAAAGCATATATCACAATGCATGTGAACAAGGCAGGTGGTTTTGCAAGTGCTGTGTTCATGCACTGTAGTTTTTGTAATATGTGTAATAAATTATATATTAGGCATGATCCCGCTTGAAGTGCTATGGGAAGCTGGTTGAAGGTGTTGAAGACGGTGCCATGTGCTACCCTTCTCCCCAGAAGAGAGAGCAGAGTTGAGCCAAATGTTGCACATACATTGGAACAAAAAAGCACATGCTGTACCCTGTTAATGAAAGGGTACAGTAGTAGCTGGGACTGTGTGTAGTTCCCCAAGCATTTTGGAAGTGTTATCTCATAGCTCCTCCTAACTTGACCTGTGTTGACAAGCAGGCAAAGCCACAATTTAGCTAAGATTTAACTAGTTCAAACATTTGTTTTCTATTCAGTGTTGGTACAGTAACACTATTATTACCATAACACCTATAAGCAACAGCCATGGAGTAGAAGAAGGCAGCCAACCCATGGCATGTGTGCCACAACTGACATGGACAACCTCTATGTGAGTCACAAAGCAGACTTGGCAGAGAACAGGGAGACACGGCAACAGATAGGACATGGAGCAGGAAACAGAACAACAGAGCAGGCAGGGGGCAGAAAGCAAAGCAACAAATTATGCAGAGGAAGGGGATCAGACTGGCACTTTGGAGTGGGTGTGGGGCTTATTTTGTGGCACACCTGCCAAAAAAGGTTGGTCACCAGTTAACAAGGACACCATAGTGCTCAGCTCTGTACAGAAATCTGCCACAGTAATCTGCAAATGCAAACTAGAGCTGCCCTTCATAGGCCCTGCCTTTGGGACCTCATGATATGGGTGTCCCAGAGTGCTACTTTTCTATATGATGGCTGATATCAGCATCCTCTGAAATTTGGGCATGGTTTTTCATAGACTTTCATAGACATTTGGGCTGGGAGGGACCCCAGAGGATCATCGAGTCCAGCCCCCATGGTGACCAAGGTCTTCACACAACTGGCATTTAGTTAAGTTTACCATTTCAACATGGGATGAGATGCTTTTCCTGAGAACTCACACAGCACTGAGCAAAATGTCTACAGCCTTTTTAATTTCTTAGCTTTGTGTCTGTGCTTAAGTTTCCGATTTTCTCTTTTACAGGTTTACATGCCCCTGCAGACATAACTTCCAAAACTGTCTGTTTAATCTGCCATTTGGCTGCTACTTTAGCCTGCTCTGATACCCCAAGGAGCCATAATCCAGTTTCTTTCTTATGCTGAAAACAATGGAGGGGGAAATATGCAACCTTTGTGCCTGCCTCTTGTCTAGTATGAAAAACATCTATAAATGAAAGGGGTCAGGACTTCCCACATCTATATTTTCCACTTAGTATTGAATTTCAAAGCTGGGGTTGATTTTGTCAGCACTCAGGTCAGTGGGATGCAAGCAGGGACCAGATATCCCAGAACTCACAGAACAGGCCTAGAAGACAGAAGGAGGTCTGAATTGTGGTCTGTTTACCATGGCTAAATCCAGAGTAACTTTGCAGAAGTCAGTGGGGGCGGCCTCTGATTTATACTGTGTAAATAAGATAAGAATCAGCATGGAGACTTTAACCTGATTATGAGGGAAAGCAGAGAGTGGTGTTTAAATGTCCTGTATTATATGGGGGTGCAGATGCTCAAATCCTGTGGGGTTTTTGCTAGACAGTTACCCCCAAAACCTATCAGTACAATAAGCTTAAGAAGGGGATCCTCCCACCTGTACTTATTTAAATCTCTGGTGCTAATTTTGTGCTCAAAAGATCAGGTCACACTAATTGAAGGTGAGCACCTAATTGAGGCACCCTAATAAAAGCACTGACAGCCATAACTTTCATTTACTTTAATAGAAACTGGTGGTGCTCCTAAGCTGAATCTATTTTAGATAAATCTTTTGTGTTACACTGAGCTTTGTGACAGCTCACAGCTTAAATTTACAAAGTAAGTCAATAGCACAAGTGTCATTGAACGAAACTGTAGATTTATTGAAATGTTGCATTCTGTTACCTTGGAGGAGTGGCCAGTGACCATCAGCCTAGAGCCCCTTCATCCTGGAGAGCCTCAAAAGAATTTAAAAGATTTAAGGCCAGCCCCAGTAGGGGGAAGCAAGGATACACCATTAGAGGGGCAACTCTCAGAAGCACAGTGTCTAACTCAGATACAGTACATCTGACTTTCTTCTTTACTAAGGACCCTTTGTGCTCCTCCCTTACTACAAGATAGCTGTTACTTACTGGATCTGGCCAGCTGGAAATTCCTCCATGGTATGGGAATTTCTGGATAGCATAGAGTTATTGCAGGGGTGGGCAGGCCCTGGAGAAGGGCCTAGAAGCGGGGATCCACCTGCTGCTGCTACTGTCCCCAGTTAATCCCAGTACCCTGTGCAGCTTCTCCTTCAAGCTACTCCCTCAAAAGTGGGGCAGGAGTAGCCCTGGAACTCCTCCCACCTCTGGTTCAGACAGGGACAGCAGCAGTGGTGGATTGATTCCTCCCTTCCCCTTCCTACACTGATTCCCTGCCTGGCTTCCTAGATGTTCCTGCCAATCTGGAGGCTTAAACTGTGAGGAGTGGCTCAGCCAGGGATAGTGGTGGTGGCTGAGTCCCCCACTTCCTGCACCTGCTTCCTGTCTGGTCCACTCAGCTGTCCTCTGCCAGCCGGGCAGGGGGAACCTCACTGTGCTATACAGTGGAAGGAAGGTTGCAACTGCACCATCACTTTCTCCCGCCCCAGATCCACCTGCAAAGCATGCATAAAGGATGTGGTCAGAGCATTTCTACTGGGTCCATAGGCAGGCAGTTATCATGTAGAGAACATCTGTGCTGTTCTGTTATACCAGTTGATAGAAGAAATCTCTGATGCCTGAAGGCCACATTTACTGACCTCCTGGACTTCCACATTGAGCACCGTTCAATTGGTTGTCATTTTTAGCACTTACACGCAGATTGTGATCCTATTTCATTTGCAGTGTTCACATGGCTGCTGATCATCTGCAGTAGGCTGCACTTTAGCAGAGCGGGTACGCAGCTCTTTACATGCATATGTGAGTGTAAATCCTGAAATTGTGGTCAGACAAAATCCAGGGGAATAAAGACAATGTTTTGATCCAATAGTCTAGTGAGTAGAGTGCCTGTCCAGGAAGCAGGTGACTTAGGTTTTAGGTTCCCCTCACACAAAGGAATCTACATCCTTTCAACTTCCTAGCTCAGTACTCTATCAACTAGGCCTTATTGGGCATTTTTCAGGCCCCTCTCCAACCCTCTAATATTTATTGGATAAAGAAAAGTGGGAGATTTTTTGCCCTAGACAGATCAAGGGTCTAGGTTCAAATGCATGGCCCCCTCCTTTCCACTACAGTAGCTCTCTCAGTGACCCACATACCTCCTAACTTGTTCTCTTCTTCCTGGCACCACATATCTCCTTCTGTTTCCTGCCCAATGGGCAAGTATGAAGGGGTAAGCTAGAGATGTGACCAGATAATGCATCGTGACTTGAACACTGTGCTGGGAAGTCAGAGAGATACATAGGTTCAAATTCCCTCTGTGTAAGTGGGACCTAGAACCCGGGTGAGTACACCCCCACCCCCAACTCAACTACTGGGCCAAAAGATGAGAGGGATTTCCTTCTCTGGGATCCAGTACCCCCGTCACAGATTTTTGCCTGGCTACTACTCTGGAACTTGCCCTTGTCTGGCCAGAGTGTAACCAACTGCACATGCTCTGTAGCCATGTTATGTATCCATACTGCTCATGCAATACGATCACAAACCGTGCAAGTGCCAAAAATGGAATTTAAGTGGCTGCCCAACTGCCATTCAAGTACAGAAAATGAAATAGGACTCTGCCCAAGCTGTTGAATTTTTATGCATTTTCTTCCCTACTCTGCCGTTACAGGCCAGGCACAACCTAGATCTTAGAATATAAAGACGTAACAAGCTTGTTTTATAGGGGTTCATCAGAACATCTCAAAGTAAGTTACTCAAGGAACTAAAGCCATAAGCCAGACATTTTCACTTACCTTACCTGGCTACCAGCTTACAGAGTTAACTTCTTTGCCCATATGTTTTTGGTTTTAAATAGCTATTTCCCCCCCATCCGATGCCTCTCCCAAGCTGGAATGCAGAGCGTTCTATAAAAAGCCAAATGTGCTTTATGATTCTGGTGACTGAGTCACTTCACTTTTTAGGTCAGAACTTGTCTTTTAGGGTGTGTTGGTAAAGTGTCTTGCAAAATGGAATTCTGATCTTGATTGCAGAACTGGACACTGCTATAATATTACTAATAAGCATCAACCGCTTTGAGCTCAACTTTCTTCCTGGGAAATTGCCTTTCTGTTAGTGCTCGATGGATCCTGCCCTAATGTGAGAAATGCTGAAGCATGCCAAGAGGAAAAACAGTTGAGTCCAGGGACTGGACAACTGCAGTAATTCTGCCCAATAGTGAGGCAAAAATATTGAAATGCTGAGGTTGTGTAAATATTAATGTAATAACTTCACCCTCAACTAATCAGAGAGCACTCTATAGCAGGGACGAATAATTATTTCAGCTGGAGGGCCGCTTAATGGGTTTTGGTGAGCTGTCCAGGGCTACATGGGTAGCCCTGCCCGCTGTTTGCAATACTGGGACCAGAAGTCCTGCCCCCTAATCCTCGCCACCAGAAGTCTCTCCCATTGCCCCTCCCCCAATACTCCTTTTGGGAGGGGGGGTTGCCATCTTAAAACCAGAATAAAACAAATCATACACTAAAAGTCAAACACCTATTATAATATATTTTAATTTTATTATAAAAAATATTTTTGTCATGATTTGTGTTTGCATCCTGTATATGTAGGTGACTGTATAATAACCCAAAAATAAAGTCTTACTCTTGTGTATTATGTGGAGGGGTGTGAGGTGTGGGGTATGTGTGTGTGTATGGTGAGATGTGGGGGGGGGGATGTATGTGTGTGTGCGCATATGTGGTGAGGTGTGGGGGTATGTATGGGGCGTACTGTGAGGGGGTGTGGCTATGTGTGGTGGGGCATAGGGTATGTTGGGGTATGTGTATATATCAGTTAGGGTTGTGGGGGCAGGGTGTGGGACTGTAAGGTTTGTGGGGTGTGAGGGAGGGTGGGGGGGTGTGGGGACCCCCCCACACTCTCTCACATGGTGTGAAGCCCCTGCTGCAGGCAGCAGCAGCAGACAGGGGGGGCTTAGGGGGCTCATGCCCAGTGCAGGCGCTGGCACCCAGTGGGGCGCAGCTCTGGCCAGCACTACATGTGGTGGGGAAGAAGGAGGAGTTCAGCCTACCCAGGCCATTTCTATCATGAGAGCTCCATGCCATGCACCTGCACCTCCCACACTCACACTGGGGGAAGCCCTGCACTGAACTCTACAGGGAAGTAGGGGATGGGGCTCCCTTCACTCTTGGCAGAGTCCAGGGACCCGGGCAGGAGTGGGCAGGTAAGGCAGCTGGCTCCAGCATGGGGCTTCCCCCAGTGCAAGTGTGGGAGCTGCAGGCATGCAGCCTGGAGACCTTGTGATAGAGGCGGGCCAAGCAGGTTGAGCTCCTTGCCCATGCGTGCAGCGCTGGCAAGAGCCGCGCCCTGCCAGGTGCCAGGACCTGCACCAGGCACGAGTATCCTGAGTGCCCCCGCCTGCTGTTGCTACTGGCAATGGGGGCTGTGTGCCATGTGGGGGAGTGTGTGGAGTGTCCCCACAGCCACCACCCTCCCTCACACCCAAACCCTGCCCAGCTGAGCTCCATGCTCCCACCACCCTCCTGGGTGCGGGCTCCGCATTGCTCTCTGTGCTTCCACCCAGGTGCAGTTCCACTGCCCCTGCCCCCACTGCTTCCCTACCTGCTGCCCAGAGTGAGCTGGACACCTGGGAAGGCAAGCAGGTTCCCATGGGGGCAGCTGCAGCAGGGGCAGCAGCAGCCCCCAGCTGAGGCAGGGGCAGCAGCAGCCCCTCCCGGAAGCTGCTACTGGCTGGGCCAGACCCTTCCGCCCATGAGGGTGGGAGCGAGGCTTAATAGGATATGTTGGGGAGGGTGTATGCATGGGCACCTCACTCCCACCCTCATGGGCAGAAGGGCTGGGTGGGGTACAATTCATTGGTGGGCCGGATGAAAGTGCCTGGCAGGCCAGATGCAACCTGCGGGCCATATTTTGCCCACCCCTGCTCTAGAGCCCTAAGCTGTATATATACTTATACATATACTTACATATATACATATGCATATACTTTTAAAAAATAATAGCAGAGGGCTAAATATGGTGTTGTGTCCACACCATCTTATGTTGGCAGAAATCCCATGTACAGTCCCATTGACATTGGCAGGATGGAAAGTGACTACAAACTCCCTTCTGTGGGATTGTTGCCAAGGGCCAACCTAGCCCAAAACTTGTCCGATAACTTGCAGGTGTTGGCTGGGAAGGGACAGAATGTGTAGAATGTGTAGTGACCTTCTTGTCTCTTCGTGCTAGTTGCAATGGTTTCTAAATTTGTTGCCTCCCTGAAGAAAATCACAAGTGAGATCCAGAGGTGACAATGTTTAGAGAGAAATCTTCCTTGCAGTACCAGGGGTCAGACTGGTGCAGGATGGTATTGTTTCCAATTCACTGATCCAGCTTCAGTGGATCTAGCCCAACAGCGTTTTCAGACAGCTGGATTGATGGAGTCATGCGCATCCCAGGACATTAACATGCTACTTCAACTCCCCTGGTAGCTCTTAAGTTGATTTCCTCCTTTATATTTTCTTAGCTTCCCTTCTCAAGCATTTGAAACATGCCAACATTGTGGTCCTGCATGACATTTTCCAGACAACAGAGACTCTGACATTTGTCTTTGAATATATGGTGAGTTGTTCTTTCTCTAGCCTGTCACAAAGAATTAGGCAGAGACTTGGAGATCAATTTTGTTAATTGTTTTAGCGTTATAAAGCTTTTATAATGGAGGAAGGTGTCATGAACAATTTCAGTACAGTGACTGGTACTGGTATTGGTTTTTCTCTGAATCTCCTGCCTTCCAGCTCTATAGCTTTGTTCCTCCCACTTTTCTCTCCCCTTAGTGACAGTCAGTACTACGCCTTATCTGAATTACTCTGGCAAAAATTGATTTCCTTCATTGCTATCATCACAATTTGATGAGAAACCTGTTGTTGAGCAATAAATTTCTCTTATTGCTGGTCCTTCTAATGTCAGTTTATATGAGTAAAAAATCAATCCACCAAACAAGCAAGCAGGAAAATAAATGAAAATATGATTTTCTTCTACTGCCATTTTCTGAAAAAGCTTTGAAATCCAAAAATGTTTAATGTTGTCAACTAATGGCTCAACATTCTGAGCACCTGGGATGAGTCAGCAAGCAGACAAGAGCCCAGATTTAGCTTAATACTTAATAGCTGCACACATGCTGAACTTTAAGCATATTTTAAAACCTGCATGGATTAAGGCTAGCAGTATATAGGCTCACTGCCCTCCAATGCAAACATGACAGGTGGGCTGGACCGGAAGTCCCGTCCCCTTTGTCCCACCCCATCCCCCATATATGGTGTGTGGCATCACTAGCCACACCCCCTGACCCCAGTCGTGTGGTGTGATGTCACCAGCCCTGCCCCTGACCCCAATCACGTGGTGTGTGACATCACCAACCCCGCCCCCACTCCTAGTCACATGGTCTGTCATCAGCAACTCCGTCCCCACCCCCAGTCACGTGGTGTGTGACATCAGCAACTCCGCCCCCACCCTCAGTCACGTGGTGTGTGATGCCACCACCACATGGTCCATGACATCAGAAGGACAGCCCATGCAGACCCCCAAAGCCCAACCCCTCATGCTGCAAGACCCTCCCTAGACCACATGGTACAGTTATGACCTATCAGGTCCCAGACTGCTCTAGCCCCCAGGTAGCTCTATGGGGTGGCAGTGGTGGTGGTGTGACCCCTCTGACAACCTGCCCCCACCACCCCTGACCAATTGGTGGGGGTTTCAGAGGCCTCGGACCTCCCAAGAATGACCAATTGGAACGAGTAGAGGGGGTGGGATTTAGGCTGCAAGCCCACCAGGTCTAGCTGCTTTCCCAGCTGTTTGTCTGAGACCGTGCTCAGACATGGGGGGCAGACATGGAGGAGATTCAGGAGCATGAGATGGATGCCAAGTCTACCAAAACAAGACCAGGGACCGTGACAGAACTTGAGCAGTCCGTATCAGAACCGCCTATGGAGAGTGTGGACAACTCTGTCTCAAGGGACTCTGCTGAGGTAACTAATTTAGCTGATTTTTGTGGGGGTGATTTTCTTGTAACTGTCTGGGCCTGTGTTAATAACAATGTTTTTGCAGGTAGATGACACCTTCATAGAGAGCTTTCAAAACATGCACAATGGTACCCCGCTGAAAGTAAAGGTCTTTTGCGTGAACTGTTTTTGTTTGTGTCCAAAAGAGCAGTTCGAGACCAAAGACTGATGCAACACTTTTGTCCAAAGACAATGACCGTTAACCCCGGCTTTGAGCCTGTGGAAATTACTGAGCAGGGCTACGAGCCCATGGAAGTCACAGAGCAGGGCTACGAGCCCATAGAGGTCACTGAGCAGGGGTGTACTTGGGGGCTATTTTCAAATAAAAAAGTATCCCACCCCCCTGTTCAGAAGAAGGTTTCTTGCGTGACCTGGTTTTGAACAACTGTTCAAGATGAGGCTGAAGACCTCGTTAATGTTGTATTTCTTACCTGCTTAATAAACCTTGTTTTACCACGGTTTAAATTTGTCCTCAAGCGTTTGAATGCACTACAAGGGTGTTAGTGTGGGGTGGGTGTGGGGCAGTGGTTACCAGACATGTCTACACAGGAGGCTATGTTAAAGGAAATTTATTACTCGCTCCCGGCCGGGAGCGGGCAGTTTTGCGGGTGTGAACACGCTTTTTGAAGCCGCCAAAAGGCAGAATAAGGTTCTGAACAGAAGCAGGGTGGCCGCCTGGCTTTCAGATCAGGATGCTTACACCCTACACAAACTGGCGAGAAGACATTTTAAAAGAAACAAGACTGTTGTTTCAGATATTGATGTGCAACAGCAGGCAGATTTGGTGGATATGCAGCAGTTTTCCAAGCACAATTGTGGGGTTATGTTAATCTTAACAGTGATAGACATATTATCAAAGTATTCCTGGGCCGTGGGTCTAAAAAACAAGTCAGGCAGTGAAATAGCTCAGGCCTTTAAAACCATTTTTACAGAGGCCGCATACCTCAAAAATTACAGACTGATTGAGGGAAAGAATTTTTAAATAAGTCTTTAAGCAAACTGTTAAAACAGTATAATGTTCGCCATTTTGTGATGAACAGTGAAGTGAAATCGGCAGTGGTAGAGAGATTTAACAGAACATTAAAATCAAAGATGTGGAGGTATTTTAAAGCCCGCAACACCTTTTGTTACATTGATGTGTTACCAGAGTTTATAAAGAGTTACAACCACAGTTTTCATAGAACTATCCGCACCAGGCCTGTTGACGTGAACTTCTCAAACTCTCCACAGGTGTGGAAAACCATGTATGGGGACTATTTCAAAATAAAACCAGTAGCACCCGTGTTTAGAAAAGGAGACCATGTGAGGGTGTCTAGGACCAAAGGGAGGTTTGAAAAAGGTTATGAACAAACAGTCACCGATGAGATTTTCATAGTGGATGAAGTCCTTAGACGCAGGCAAATGCCTGTATACCACCTAAAAGATTACGAAGATGAACCTATCGAGGGTTCTTTTTACCCTGAAGAACTACAAAAAGTGAACCCCAAACAGGACAGAGTTTACAGGGTTGAAAAAGTTCTAGCAACGAAAGGAAAGGGAAGAAGCGGTTGTTGGTGAAATGGTTGGGATGGCCAGCTAAATTTAACAGCTGGGTGGAAGCCTCCCAAGTTTGTAACATATAGGGGTACCTCAGTCAGAAGGCCAAGATGTGTGATGGCGGCTTTTACATCACTTTGCCCAGCAACGCTTGCGCAAGGATTTTTCCACAGAACACCAGCTTGAACTTTACCATACAGCTGGTTAAACCTCTGGATCTGCTTGGGAACTGGGAGATAGGGTTAGCAGAAATACAATACCCGCACAACTGGAACAACATCAACGAAGACACCCCTTTCAAAATCATTTCTGGGACTAAAAAATGGGGGTATCTGCTGCTTCAGGGGTATTATACAACCATCACAGAGTTACTGGATCTTATGAACAATACAATTACCACCCACCCTGCTTCACCCAAATTAGTTATGCACTATGACCAAGTGATTGGAAAAGTGAGACTTAAATCCAAAGATAACTCTTATGGTTCTTATACGCATGGTGAGCTAGCCTATATTTTGGGAATGCTACCCAGGGCCTCTGTTAAAAAAACCACCCTACCCAGCTGATATTACCAGTGGGTTCAATTCACTGTATGTCTACATGGACATTGTGGAACATCAGCTTGTCAGGGACTTTTCGGTTTCTTTGCTACTCTGCATACCTACCCGTGGGAGCAACAAGTTTGTCACTATCATATACGACAAGCGGAATTATGTCCCCATTAGTCAGCATCACATCGACACAATCAGCATTGAAATAAAGATGGATCAGAACAAACACGTCTCATTTTGCTTTGGTAAGGTGATTGTTAAGCTTCAGCTACACCCCCAGAAGACTTTGAGATTTTAAAATAAGTAAAAGCACGATGGTGATGGTAAAAAACTATGGGGACCCTAACTTGTACAGAAATTATTATAAAGCCCAGGCCAGGTATGGTCTCCCCGGATATCAGGGGGTGCCCGTGATGTACAGGCTGGTGTGGGAGGCATATTTCGCAGCCTCTTTAGAAAAGCTGTTCCGTTTTTGAGAAGGAATCTGGAGATTATTAAGCCCCACGCTAAAAATGCGGCACAAAACATAGCCAAAGAGGTGATCAGTCACATCTCCCAAGCTGTCCTGGATAAAGTGGTCAAGCCAGCAAAGCAGGAGGGATCCAGCCTCATGTATATTCAAAGAAAGAGCCTTAAAAGATGACAGATGCACCAGACTCCGGACGTGCAGGACCCCCTCAACCCCTTAAAAAGAAGAGAGTAAGTCGATGGGGCTGCCACACATGAAAAACCAAGCAGCAGCCTGGGAAAATGAAGGGGCGCTCTCCTGGAGGAAACAGAAATATATTTTAACTGCCATGGCATTTGTTCACTGCGGTTCTGAAGAATGCGCCAAATCCGAACTGGATGTGTTCCAAATAGCCCCTACACAGTCTGGCATTGAGAAAAGCCTGTATGTTGAGATCCCCCCCACTCTCGGCTATTACCAAGTCCAGCCCCCTTAACTTTTTCATAGCGGGAATGGCAAAGATTACATGGACTTGAACAACACGCTGCTGCACCTTTGCTGCAAGATTGTACAAAGTGATGGAACTGATCTTGATGCCGGGGCAGCAGTGGGGCTGGTGAATTACCTGCTAGCCTCTGTCTTCAGTCAGCTGGATGTCGCTCTGGGAGATCGTCTCATAAGCCAGAGCATCAACTGTTACCCTTACCGAGCCTTCATTGAATCGGTTCTCAACTACAGCAATGATACCCTCACCACCCAATTTTCTGCCGGCCTGTTTTACAAAGATACCCCCGGGCATCATGAAATGGTTGCGCAGGATGGCGATAATCACGGGTTTCAGAGACAGGCAAACCTGACAGACTGGAGCAAAAAGATAGAGCTGCTTGGTCATCTCCATAGTGATTTGTTTTTTCAAGAAAAACTGTTGCTGAATGGCATGGATGTGAAAATTAAACTGACATGCAGCAAAGATGCCTTCTGCTTGATGGGCACTGCAGTGGCTGGCCAATGTAAACTAAAAATCACATCTGTCTCATTTTTTGTGAAAAAAGTGAAGGTAGCCCTGGGTGTCCAACTGGGCCACGCGGAGGACTTGCTTACAGCCAACGCTAAAATACTCGTATACCGCATGGGTATGAAAGTGTTTAGCATCCCTGCCGGCAGCCAAGTCAGCAACCAGGACAATCTGTTTCTGGGGCAGTTGCCCAAACTCACCGTCATCAGGTTCGTGGATAACAATGCCTTTAGCGGGAATTATGCTAAGAACCCCTTTAACTTTAAACATTACAATATTAATTTTGTGGCCCTCTACGTCGATGGAGAACAAACCCTGACAAAGCCCCTACAACCAGATTTTGAGAACGGTAACTGCGTGAGAGAATACATGCAGCTGGTACAGACAGCTGGTAAACATATGAAAGACCGGGTCCTGATCATCAACCGTGAGGCGTTTGCTCTGGCGTACACCTTATTTGCCTTTGACCGTCTCCTGACCAGGAGCGTGCTGATCGTTATTCACTGATTAAAACCGGGAACCCGAGAGCAGAAATACGCTTTGCTGTGGCTTTGTCCACCATGGTTAACATGATCATGTATGGGGTCTTTGACAATGTCACAGAAATAAATCAGAGGAGAAACATCCTGTTTGACTACATGTAAAGATGGACACCGAACAGCTCGCCAGGGTTTTATCCTCAGACCCTTATGCCAAAGAAACCTTCTTAGACGTTTTCCCTTGCAACTGGCTTCCTAAGACTCGACTGTCTCAAAGGCCCCTGAGCTTGGTGATCAACATGCACCTGCACAATCAACCTGGAGAACACTGGTTGGCTGTTTACCTGGAGGATCGGAACTGCGGAGAATTTTTCAACTCGTACGGTCACCCTGCAAACAGCGCTCTCTTTCCTCAGGGTAATCCCTTTGACCTTCAAGCAAACGTTTCCCCTGGACAACTTGTACCCATAGGTTTTCGGACCAGCCAACACAAACTCTGTGATGTGTTCATCTGGTGGGATTTCGCTGGTGGACTCGCCTAAATAATCACCTAGTGGGGGATTCCAATCTTCCTCGCGGTTCACAAATATCACAGAATCTGTGTCTTGCACCGGTCTTGCAAGCTGTCTAACAGCTCATACAACTCTAAGCGTGCATAAGCGGTGGTGAAACAAGCTATAAAGATGTTTGTGTTACCCAAGAGCATGTAACACTCTTTGGCATGCTTCGAACACACGCAGGCTGCCTCGTCACCAATAAAGTCGCAATATGAAATTTCGTAGGCGGGAAAAAAGAGGTAGCCATAGAATTCTTCGGGGTCTCTCACGATGCTGGTGCTGGGCAAGTTGGTTCTCTGACCAAATTTACCCACAAAGAATTTAGAAACAATTTTGCTATTTGGCACTCTGTGGAGTTGGGTTTGATATGCTCTGGGCGTAAGGTCACGCCTTCTTTTTGCAAGACATTGGCCACGTATCTCTCTTGTTTTTCTTGGTCGGTACACCAGGCGGGGTAGCCCGAGGCTTCCTACTTCTGTCGGAGGTGCATTTTTATGTACCATGAAAAAAGGGTGCTAGACCTCTCAGCAAAATGCCAGACTTCATAGATTTGAGCTACTCTGTACCCCTTGGCGATAGCTTTATTCAATTCTGGTGTGCACCACGTGCCCAGGAGGGCCCTCTCTTCAACAGTGTGGTTGCACTTTTGCTATCTTGTTTCTGCGCAGAGGCGGCACAGCGTGAACATAAGTTTCCCGTTCACCCTGATGGGTAGCACAGGGAAAAAAAGGTTTTGCGGTGGGTACAGCTTCACCCTGGCTAGTCCAAAATAGCTTGACAGGGGTTGGAAATTGTCATGAATGATTTCAGGGTGTCCGGTTGAGTATTTCTTCATTTTGTTTATGAAGGGGTAAAGACTGGCAAAATCGTAATAGTGTATTTGTTCACCGGATTTAGTTTGGTAATAGAGACAGATGCCATTAGTTCTCCCCACAAAAAGAGCGTCCCTAGTCACCAATGGAGAAGGCAGCGGGGTTCTGCTTAAAAAATCTGTCAGCTCCCCATCTGTTTCTAGCAGAGCCCTCCATTCGTGCTCCCAAATGGTCCTAATGATAAACCCCTCTCTCTTGAGATAATTGATCTTGTGCAATGCCTGGTAATACAGAAACCCGAAGGTAGTCCCCGTCAATGGGTTCTGGTCTTTCTCATTGTAGCAAGTGACACAACCATGGAAAAAACATCCGTTAAATTCAAACGCGTAGCCGTCTAAAAAATAGGGGCCTACCTGAAATTCCCCACCCTGTAAGGCATATCGAATTTGAATATTTTCTTTCTCTGAAATGTACATTAGCCACTGGATAGATGGGGTTGAAAACCTCTTTTTCTGTCTGTGATAGTTGTCCGGGGGGGAGAAGCGCTATGATCCGCAGTTCCAAAAACATAAACCTGTACATGGCCATGCAGACGGAGGCCAGCGTGATGTACAGCAAAGAAAGGATCTATGCAGCGTACTACATTTTGGAGTTCAGCATCTACTTTCACTCGGTCTACCCGCCGTGTCATTTTCATAATCTCATCCCTGTAGAGGCAGCAGGCCTCTTTCAAAATTTTTACGACCTGCTGGCAATAATAGGCCAGCTCCTTTTGCATGTCAAAGGTCTTATCGTGGTTATTCTGATACCATTCTAAAAACTGTCCTTTCTCACCAGACATCATATTTTCAATGCCGTAGTACTCCATCTTTGGGAGAGGCCCCGCATAATTTTGGTTTTGTGCCGTGTTAAAAAAAATGTGGGAAATAAGCTTTGCAGCCTTTAAAACCCATTGCCTATGGAAGCCTGCTAGGCCGTAGTACTCCATCTTTGGGAGAGGCCCCGCATAATTTTGGTTTTGTGCCGTGTTAAAAAAAATGTGGGAAATAAGCTTTGCAGCCTTTAAAACCCATTGCCTATGGAAGCCTGCTAGGTTTCATTGGCAAAAAGTTTAAAGAATCTATGAAACGGATGCCTAGCCTGGTCACTTCAATGCACATGAGTTTACCGCCCTGGGTGATTAGTTTCACCTCCATTTTTTCCTTCAATAACTGGCTAACAATGAAGTAACCATTGTAGCCTTTGGCGTTGTGAGCTATGAAGGTGTAGTCCTTGAACTTTTTAACCATAAAGACCTTAATAAAATCAGACAGACACTCTTTGCCCTTAAACTCCCAAGTGCCTTCTGGCTTTTTGGGCTTAGCTTTACAAGCCTTTTGCGGGGTTTTGCCTGTGGGTTTCTGAGGTTTTTTTCCCGTCTTTAGCTCCATTGCAAAAATGTAGTTGGGCACATGCATTCCCATCTCCTGCGCACATTCAAAATTATAAAAAATGTACCCCTTGCCTTCTTCAGGCTCTTTAATCTGGTGTGTAAAGCACAAGTGCTTGTTTACATCCATGATTTTCTCATAACACTTGGCACTGCCGCCCTTTGCACTCGTGCTTTTTGTCTACGTAAGATTTACACTCATCACACAGAGTTTTAGCCAGATATTCGATCCACTTTTCAGAGGCCAGGGCCACGTGCCTTTCTAAGCACTCTTTGGAACGACAGAATAGCTTACAATTAGGGCACCTCTATGTCCTGCCCACGTTTTCAGCGCAGTTTGGGCTCAGGCAAAGATGACATTGGAACCTGCATGTGTAGCTATACAGAGCTGTACAATGTCTGACAAAGATCACAATAATTTCTCATGCCAAACACCTTTTTCACATCCAAAATACCATAATAATGTTCACCATGCAGCAGAAGAAAACAGGTGTCGGGGTATCTGGGTGCCTCCTGTGTTTTAAATAAATTCCTCCCATTTTTTTCCTTATGCATCACTATGTGAATGTTAACCTGTTCAAGGTCTTCAAACAAAGGTACTTGATGGAGCATAATCTTTTGATATATAGACATGCCTAATTTCCTATGCAGTTCTTTGGCACCATCTAGCAGTTCGGCCTCTCTGGCCCCTCTACATTTTGTAACAGCCAATAGACTGCCTGCAAAGCACAGGTTAGTATCATAGGTATTCAAGTCGATTAAATACTTCCTCTTTTTAGCAATGATCTGGGAATAGGGGATAGAGCTTATAACTTTACAGCTCCCACTGCCCCAGCCTCTCACAACAACCACAACCAGCCGAAATGTTGAATCAAGCAATATTTCTCTCTGGCTTTGTAACAGGTCACTGAACCACTCTAAAAACAGCTCTGGGGTCATCTGGTTTAAATTAATAGATCAAGAGTATAAACAGTTTGCCATGCTATCTGCCTGAATACAACTGGGCATAGTCATTGCCCATGAATCTCTGCTACAATTTCTTCTACCCCTCTGCTTATGGCTTCGTATGCCATGTGTAATGGCACATGCTCCAGATTCACAAAACAGAACTCCTCAGTGTACCTTGTCCCCACAAACCTGGCTCCAGACCACTCTTGCCTTCTCACCCGTACCATATATACATCCGGTAAAACATCCTCTGCTGACCTGGGAGGCCAGGGAGCACTTGAGGGGTCCTCTAAACTGTCTTCTACACCAGATATGTTATCCCAACTCTCTGACCCTTCAGGTCTTGGTGGTGGGGGAGGCCTGGCAGGCTGGGGAACATCTGAGGGGCCCTCTAAAGGGCTTCCTAAATTATAGTCACCATCTCTCCTCTCTGGCTCTGTGGGTCCTGGTGAAAGGTCAGGTCTGGGAGGCCGGGGTACATTTGAGGGACCCTCTAAAGGGCTTCCTAAATCATATTCTCCACCCCCTCTCTCAGGCTCCATGGGTCCTGGTGAAGGGTCAGGCCTGGGAGGAGGCGAAGTGTTTGAGGGGCCTTCTAAAGTGCCATTAATAGGGTATCTCTTATTTTTTCTCAACTGGTGTTTAGCCTTCCCCACGCTCCTCTTTAACCAGGCCCTTACTTTTCGCCCCGCGAGCCACTTGCTGGTTCACCACCCATTCTTACCACCGCATTTACCATGACCCCCCCTCTTATGATACAGGCCACAACTGCTATCCGAGTTACATAGACTACCTCCTCTCTGAGTAAAATTTACCCTTTTGCTCCAGTAGTAATCATGATCTTTCAAAGTGCTCTGCACACCCTTTCTGAGATGTATACGCCTGCCAGCACCACCCCAAACCCCCCTCTTTTTTCACAATAATCATGATCTTTCAAGACAAGGTGCTTATCCTCACCCCAAAAACCCGCCCTCTTTTTTTCACAGTAATCATGATCTTTCAAGACAAAGTGGTTACACTCACCATGAAAACCCACCCTCTTTTTTTCACAATAATCATGATCTTTCAAGACAAAGTGGTTACACTCACCATGAAAACCCACCCTCTTTTTTTCACAATAATCAGGATCATTCAAAAAAGAGAAAGACTCTCCTCCTTCCCTAAATTGTGTGAGCAATCGGTCCTGGGTTTCTTATTCATGGGGCCCAGATCACCTGTTTTGGGGGTACGAATCCTTGTCTTTTTACATATGGTTTTCTCAGAGGTATGTGGTTTATTTTCCTCTGAGGAACCATGCCCTCTGTTCTGTCCCGATCGTCTTCTGATCCTCGGGTGTTATGATCTGCAGGCTGAGCATTTCTGGGTTTTTTGCTTGTGCTTTTAGAGGTCTCCACCTAGGCCCCCGCTCTTCTTTGGGAGTGGTGCGTGTGATCACTTAGAAAATATAAAATTTACATCTCGGCATTGAGAATTCACTTTCCTCACACACTATGAATTTAAAATTTCCTGAACCCCTACCCTCTATATTCACAGGGGGCTCATACACACACACACAACTTCTCCTCCCACAAGAAACACATAAAGTTTCAAAAGCTGATTTCAGAAAAATTACCTTTTACTACTGAATACAAACATGACTGTATGTGTTTGTTCTGCTTTTGTATTTTAGAAGAAGAGGTTCTGTTTGAAATCAAACAGTTACAAACAGTTGTTATAACTTAGTGTGATTATATTAACACAGCCACAAATAACCCACCATTTAAAAATAATTTTAACTTGCTGTGGTAAAATTGCATGGGCTTCCCCACTAAATAAGCTTTCTGTAATATTTCATAGATTTCATAGACATTTGGGCTGGAAGGGACCCCGGAGGATCATCGAGTCCAGCCCCCTGCCCAGGGGCAGGAAGTCAGCAGGGATCATAGGATCCCAGCAAGATAAGCATCCAAATGTGTCTTGAAGGCGTTCAAAGTGGGTGCTTGAACTGCCTCCAGCAGCAGTCTATTCCAAACCTTGGGGGCTCGGACAGTGAAGAAGTTCTTTCTTATGTCCAGCCTGAATCAGTCACGGTGGAGTTTGTGACCGTTCGATCTTGTCGTCCCTTGGGGCGCTCTGGTGAACAGACATTCCCCCAGATCCTGGTGAACACCCCTGATAAACTTATAGGTGGCCACCAGATCACCCCTGAGCCTGCGCTTTTCCAGGCTGAAGAGTCCCATAGCTCTCAGCCTCTCATTGTAAGGTCTGTTTTCCTGACCTCTGATCATGTGGGTGGCTTTCCTCTGCACTCTCTCAAACTTCTCCACATCCTTTTTCTTGGGATGCACGCCAACGTTTTGCTCACTTTACTAGCCGCAGCATCACACTGAAGGCTCATGTTCATCTTGTGGTCCACCATGACCCCTAAGTCCCTTTCATCTGTAGTGCTAACCAGCATAGCACTACTGAGCCTATAAGCATGCTGAAGGTTTTTCCTCCCAAGGTGGAACACCTTGCATTTTTCAGTGTTGAATACCATCAGGTTCTCATTTGCCCATTTCATGAGCCTGTCAAGATCTGCCTGGATCACCCTCCTATCCTCAGGTGTGGCTGCTTTACCCCAGAGTTTGGGGTCGGCAGCAAACTTGGCCAGTCCACTTCTGACACCAATGTCCACATCATTAATGAAGATGTTAAATAGTATAGGCCCTAGGACAGAGCCTTGAGGGACCCCACTGATCACAGCGCACCAAGATGATTGGCTCCAGTTGACCACCACCCTCTGGGTCCTACCGCAGAGCCAATTCCCCAGCCAGTGGATCATGGTGAGGTCAAGGCCGCAGTTAGCCAGTTTAGCCAAGAGGTGATCGTGGGATACCAGATCGAAGACTTTTTTAAAGTCAAGATATACAGCATCGATCTCTTCCCCCTTGTCCAGGTGATAAGTCACCTGGTCATAAAAGGAAATGAGATTGGTCAAGCAAGACCTACCTGCAACAAACCCATACTGGGTATCCCTCAGGATATTGCCGTCAGCTAGTCTGTTAAGGATGGCTTCTTTGATAATCTTTTCCAAGACCTTCCCCAGGATAGAGGTCAGGCTGATGGGTCTGTAGTTTGCTGGATCTACTTTCCTCCCTTTCTTGAAGATAGGCACCACATTGGCCCTCTTCCAATCATCAGGTACTTCACCAGAGCACCAAGAGCTCTCAAAGATCCATGCCAGGGGCTGAGCTATGATGCTTGCCAGCTCCCTGAGTACCCTTGCGTAACCCATCAGGGCTGGCTGACTTGAAGGTATCCAGCCTGTCAAGGTGTTCCTTCACAGGGTCAGCTCAATGGAGGGCAAGGAATCTCCCTCACCTGGACCTCCCTGACCCATAGTGGGCAGGGCCGTCTCATGGGACTGGTGAAAAACTGACGCAAAGTACCCATTTAGCAAGTTCGCTTTTTCCTGGGCATCAGTTGTCAGTTGCCTCATCTGGTTTAGCAGGGGTCCAATGTTGCCCTTGCTTTTCCTCTGGCTCCCCACATATCTAAAAAAGGACTTTTATTTTCCTTGATATTTGTAGCTAGCTGGAGTTCCATCGCAGCCTTGGCTTTCCCCTGGTTTGCTCTCTGGAGGTCCAGACCAGAGCAGAGTATTCCTCCTTGGTAGCGGTTCCAGTCCTCCATCCTTTGTAGGTCTTCCTTTTAAGATGCAAGATGTCCGCCAGTTCCCTGGAGAGCCAAGGGGGCTGCTGTGCCCTTTTGCTGCCTTTCCTCCGAGACGGGATGGACTTTGCTTGCGCATCCAGGATTGCTTTCTTGAGGAGCAACCACTTGTACTGAACTCCCCTCTCCATTGGGTTGTGGCCTTTTAGGGCCTCTCTGACAAGCCTCCTTAGCTTGTCAAAGTCATCTTTCCTGAAGTCGAGGACTTCTGTATTACTGACTGACTTGCTAGCTTTACAGCAGATGGTGAAGGTGATCAGCTCATGGTCACTGTCACCCAGCTTCCCTTGGACCGTTAGGTCGCTGATTAGGTCATCCCCGGTTGCCAGTATGAGGTGAAGCAGCGCTTTACCTCTTGTCGGCCCATAGACTTCCTGTGTCAGATAGAGGTCATCCACACATGAGAGAAAGATTTGCGACAGCTTGGATTTGGTCGAGCGCTCCTCCCACGAGATGTCTAGGTAGTTAAAGTCTCCCATGACAACCATACACCAGGAGCATGTGGCCTCAGCCAATTCCCTGGTGAACTCCTGGTCAAGGTCTTGACTCTGGGTAGGGGGTCTGTAGTAGACCCCCACCATAGTATCCCTTGTGCCGTGTTTCCCATGGATTTTAACCCAGAGGGTCTTAAGTCGTCCACCACGGGTGCCAATGTCAGCTTGCAGGGACGTGCAGCTCTCCTTGACATAGAGAGCTATGCCCCTGCCCCTTTTGTCCACTCGATCCCTCCTGTGCAGGGTATAGCCATCTATACCTGTGGTCGAGTCATGGGTGGAATCCCACCAGGTCTCTGTTATCCCAATGTGTCCCAGGGGAACTGGGGGGGCAGGAGGGCACCAGGCCAAAAGAGAGCCCCACTTACCTCCCGTAGAGCCCAAAGAGCCGGAGGAGAGGCGCGCGGCGAAACCACTGGTGAAAGTGATTAGCCGTGCATATATCCAGCTGTGGCCAAGCAGCGTGGGCGGGAGACGCCGCCCGGGAGACATAAAAAGCGACCCCGACGATACGGAGAAAGCCCCCCCCGACGATGCGGAGGGGCAGCTGATGCGTGGAGGCTGGAGGGAAGAGCCCTCACTCAGAGGGAACCAGCCGCCACGCCCAGCAGCGTGGAAAGCTGGGGTCGGAGCTAGGAGAGGCTCCGAGAGAGTCGGCAGAGACACCGACAGCAGAGCCGGCAAGGAAGCCGGCTGCATCGTCGGTGGCAGAGCCGACAGGGAAGCCGACTGCAACATTAACAGCGGAGCCAGCAGGGAAGCTGGTTGTAACACCAGCAGTGGAATCAGCTGGAGAGCCGGCAGCGCCGGCAGCCACAGAGGCAGCAGTGAAGGTGGGGCAACGCCGACAGGGGAACCAGCAGCTGCACTCACAGCAGAGCCAGTGGCAGCACCCGCGGAGGATTTGGAGAAGAGGTAATAGAGGGGCGGGTCCAACGGGGCCTCGTCGGGCCACACCAGGGGACGGACAAAGTCCCAAAGCAGGGCTGGACAGTGGACTGTCGTGGCCCACAGCGGCCTTGGGAAGAGGCGGGGATTCAACACCCCAGTGGGTGAGCCGCCTGGGTGGTGGAACCCGAGCCCAGGGCGAACCACACGGCCCAGAGGCCAGAGGCACCGTTGCGGGCTTCCTGGCCCATTAGCTTAGGGACCTTGGTTATCTTGGTGGTGGGATAGGCACATAATGTCACAGGGTGATTAGTTTAGAACGATAGGGAGCCTTACTGGAAGGACCAGGCTGGAGGTCCTCATGGGCCATATACCGGGCCCGAAGACCTGGGCACGCAGCAGGCAAGCCGTGGGCAGGAGCTGGGGAAGAGCTGAAGACATCAAAAGGGGCCCGAAGATTGGCAACCCAATGGGGCGAGTGGCCGGGGTGTAGGGGAGGTCGGAGCCCCGTGAGTGCCCGCCGGGAGGTGCGGTGACCCTGGAGGCTGCCGCAAGGGGGAACCCCTCCACTGAGGTGACATCCCAAGTCGTGGCAGTAAAGTTAAGGGGACCCCCTGACGTCAGCAGGGGTAGCCTGTGGGGTCCACCCGCGAGCCTAGGACAGACACGATCCCTAGTCCAGGCAAAGGCCACACAGGAGCGCCTAACTGAATGGAGGCGGGCACACAATGATATTATAGTTATGTGCATTTAGCAGGAGAACAAGTTCTTCCTATTTATTCCCCAGGCTCCTGGCATTTGTGTATAGATACGCAAGTGTCTCCTTGGGGTCCCTTGCCCGGCCTACATTTTGTTCCAGGGCTGGGGCTGGGGTGGGATCCCTTATGTGCCTTGGCCTGATGGCTTTGCAAGGGCTGCTCAGTGGGCCAGCAGTGGCAGTAGTCCCCCCATCCTCCGGCGGGCTTAGTTTAAAGCTCAGTGGAGCAGGTCAGCCAGTCTGGCTGAGAAGAGCCTCCTCCCTAACAGAGAGAGGTGGAGGCCATCTCTTCCCAGCAGCTCACTGCCTCTCTCTCCAAAGAGCGGACTGTGGTCATGGAAGCCAAAGCCTTCCTGATGACACCAGTGCCGCAGTCTTTGGTTGACTACCTGGATCCTCCTCTCCCTTCTCAGCCCATAGCCGAAGACTGGGAGGATCGAAGAAAACACCACCTGTGCCCCCAGACCCTTTAGCCCTGCACCCAAATCCCTGTAGCACCTCATAACCTGACTGGGAGCACTCCGAGCCGTGTCATCGGTGCCCACATGAATGAGGAGCATGGGATAGTGGTCAGTGGGCTGGAGGAGCTTAGGGATCTTCTGTGCAATGTCTTGGATGCGGGCTCCCAGGAAGCAGCAAACTTCCCGGGCTAAGGGGTCGGGGTGGTAGATTACCACCTCAGTCCCCCTCAGGATGGAGTCTCCCACAACAAACACTTTGCGTTTGGACTTAGGGAGAGCTGGGGGCGGTAGCTACATATAAATCAAATGATACAATAAGTCAGTCCTCTGTATTAAAAATTATATAATACAGTAAGACGGGCTCCCAGGAAGCAGCAAACTTCCCGGGCTAAGGGGTCGGGGTGGTAGATTACCACCTCAGTCCCCCTCAGGATGGAGTCTCCCACAACAAACACTTTGCGTTTGGACTTAGGGAGAGCTGGGGGCGGTAGCTACATATAAATCAAATGATACAATAAGTCAGTCCTCTGTATTAAAAATTATATAATACAGTAAGAAAAATAGTGTATGTATAAAGTAAAATATAACTTTTAAAACAGAGTCACGACTAAAAGATAACTCCACCCCTTTAGTCTTAAAATATGTAGCGATCTGGACACACAGGTCAGCTTTTTTGTGGTCTGGTTTATCTTTACAACACACCCCCGGTTCTTTGAAAATTCACAGCCCCTCCCATAGCATAAAAGCCCTGTAAGAATATATATTTTAATCTGTCTTTATTTCCATCAAAACTCTTTACAATATTTACTGGTTTATTTTGTTAAACCTTCTCCTAAAAAAGGTTTTTTAAATCATTTCTAGGGATCATTAAGCCTTATTGGCTTTATCTTTACAAAAGACCTTTTGGTAAAAGATAACTCCTTTAGTCTTAAAATATGCAGAGCTCTGAACACATTGGTCATCTTTTTTGTGGTCTGGTTTATCTTTTATCTTTACAAAAAACCCTATATGTATGTGATTAGAGATCCAAGACACTAAAGCAAATGCTAATCTACGTTAGATGTAGAAAACTGTTGATGTGTTTTACAACCCCACACCCCCAGGCTCCCACCAAGATCAGCAAAATATATAAACCCTCCCATTTTAAACTGTTTTTGCTAAATCCTTCTCTTAAGCAGGGTTTTATAATCTCTAGTACCAATTAAACAGTCAATATGGGGTATGAGCGTTTTATCTTCCTTAGTGATCAAATCATGAAGGGCAGCATTAGGATCTTCTTCAGAATACACAGTGTTTAGAAGTTCTTTAACCTGAATTAAATGTTTCTCAGTAATTCTGAGAATGTTCCTGGCAAACCCAATGGCTATAACAGCATTGAAAATGCTATCAAGACATATTTCCTGGCAAAGTTCCTGAATTGTCTGATTTATGTCTTCATCTAACCAAGTAACACAATTGTGCACTTCTTGACCCCCTTGATCATATGTGCACCCCCAGCATTGGTAAGAAAGTCTCTTCCTCAAACAGTATTTCATTATGCCATAAAAGGAAATGCGCACAAGAGACTTCATGAAGATTTTACATTCTTGACTTGAAACAGGACCTGATGTTTCAATGCCTAATTGTCTTCTGAACTCTTTAGCCTCATCTGGTTTCTGTTCTCTGCAGAAGCATATGCTTCCTTCTGGTGTCATTAAAAGGCTTCATCTAACTGCAAAGGACTACAAATAAAGGACTTAGTTAGCTGCTGTTTAATCAGTCCTTAGCTACTTCCAAACACACACGTACTATGAAGTGAACCCATACCACTACCCTCAAAATCTAAGTGCCCCTACAACCATGCTCCAAGTCTCTTACCGGTCTCTCCTCTGTGATGACCTCTACTTCACATGCAGGCTCTGGCACAAAGATACCATCTTCCAAATTCTCAATGTCTGCTTTGGGGGCCCAGGCCTCCTCCATTTGCCTGTTCATTGGGTCTTCCTGAACAGGTTCAGGCGTCTCAAAGAGTCTTTGGGCTAGGAGCCTGGCCTCCTCCTCAAAACTATTTCTACAGTAATGCTTTCTATGAGGCCATCTTGGGGTTGTGGTGAGTGGACCTACAGGCATTGTAAAAGAATCCATATCTGCCCCTGCTTGCCTTAGCATGGTCTCAGATAAACAGAGGGGTTGTTTGGGAAAGCAGATAGATCTGGTGGGGTTGCAGCCTAAATCCCACCCCCTCTACTCATTCCAATTGGTTCAGCATCATTCTTGGGAGGTTCAAGGCCTCTGAAACCCCCAGCAACTGGTCGGGGGTGGTGGGGCGGGTTGCTAGAGGGGTCACACCACCCCACTGCCACCCCATAGGCCATGCCTGTGCTCTAGGGGCTAGAGCAGTCTGGGACCTGATAGGTCATAACAGTACCACGTGGTCTAGGGTGGGTCTTGCAACATGAGGGGTTGGGGTTTGGGGTCTGCATGAGCGGTCCTTCTGATGTCATGGACCATGTGGTGGTAGCATCACACACCATGTGACTGGGGGTGGGGGCAGAGTTGCTGATGTCATGCAACATATGACTGGGGTAGGGGCGGAGTTGGTTATGTCATGCACCATGTGATGAGGTGGGGTTGATGTCACATGCCATGTGACTGGTGTCAGGGGCGGGGTTGGTGACATCACACACCACGTGACTGGGGTCGGGGGGGGGCTGATGATGTCACACACCATGTGACTGGGGTCAGGGGGTGGGGCTAGTGATGTCACACACCATATAAGGGAAACGGGGCGGGGCGAGGGGGTGGGACTTCCAGTCCTGGCCACCTGTCACATTTGCATTGAAGGGCGGTGAGCCTATATACTACTAAGGCTTTAACGATACATTTTTTTACCAGGATGAAATTAAATATGAACTTTCCAGCTTGTGTTGAATACTACACACCAGTCACCAGTGACTAAGATGTCTCTCGATTCTTAGCATGTTCCTAGTTAGTCTTCCATAGATGCTTGCACAGCTTTGTTTTAAGGCCTGTCTCTTTATTCTCTTTATTTAGCACACAGACCTGGCACAATACATGGCCCAACATCCAGGAGGACTTCATCCTCACAATGTTATGGTAAATTAAAAAAAAACAAACTAATATACCTTAAAGCCCAAAAATATATATTTATATTCCATAATGTCAGATCATGGTAAATTGTTGCAATGCTCAAAATGTCTTAAGCGTTTTACTAATGTGTATTTAACCCAAACTTCTGACAAACAATTTGGAGAAAAGATCGTTTTGTCAAGATTCAACCTATCTTTCAATTAAAGGCACCAGGTAGGAGAGAGGCTGTTTGGTACTCTGGGTAGGAAAACTGGGTTGAGGGAGAGAACACACAGGCAGGGAGTTGAGGGAGAGAACAAACAGCCCCTCCCATACCCAGTGCCAGAGCTGTCTGCTAAGGCAGCCTTAGCAACCCCACCCCACCCCACCCCTCAGTTTTCCCACCCGGAGGAGCAAACAACCCCTCTGCTACCCATCCCCAAGCTCTCTCTTCCCCCCGTCTCTTTTTCAACCCCTTCCTCGCTCCCCTGGGCTGCTAGGCTTTTGCTGCTGGCTAGGGAATGCTTCTATCCTGCAGCAGCTATCAGCAAACAGCCCCTTGATCTGGGTATGAAAATGGTGGCCACCGCCATGATCAGGCCATGATATTAGCAAGCTGGGCCTGCAATTTAAACCAAGCTCTAGTTATGAGTATGAAAGAAAAATCACACCTCTACCCTAACAAAACGATGTTGTTCCCCACAAACCTTTAACTTTGACTAGCACAAGTCCTTTTTGCTGAGGTGATTTAATTATTCCAGCAAATGAATTCCCTCCTCCAATTTGAGCTGTGTTTACCCTAAGAGATTTATTCCTATAGCTAGCTATACTGGCACAGACTTCCTGGGGTAGACTAGCCAAGGGTCTGCATTCTTTCCTCCTTTTTTAATCCTCCATTGACTAACACCAGGGTCTGAATGTTTGACATCCTGGGTGCTGAGTCTGTGCTTTACTGTGTGCTAACTTTGCTCTTGAAATGAATAGTTAAATTCGAAAAGGACATGAGGCTTTTGAAATGGTCATTTAGGATCTTCATCGTTAAAGCATAATATGCTGAAAGAGACATGGAGAATGGGGGAGCTGTATATTGTTACAATTCTCCCCTCAGTCCATGCAGTTGCTCAACTAGTTTCCACAATTTTACTGATTTCTCCCTCCTTTTAGCTCTGCTTCTCTGGCACTCAAAGTGTATACAACAATACAAAATCATACAAATCTCTTTCAGTTTATTTTTGTTTTTTTTTCTAGATTTTTATGTTCCAGCTTTTGCGAGGCCTGACTTACATCCACAACCAACTCATTCTTCACCGTGATCTGAAACCCCCAAACTTGCTCATCAGTTGCCTTGGTGAGCTCAAATTAGCTGACTTTGGTGAGTCACTGCCTGGTTAATGCACCTGCTAAGAGCCAGGCTTTCACACATTAATACATCCAAAGCTGCCTAAGGCATGCGAGCATAGCCTTTTCCACTGCACTTTTACAGAAGTATTACTGTGGTTAATCTGTAGACCTAGTTTTCCTCTCCTTCATGCTGGTAGACATTGGGAATAACTGCATTTAAGTCAATGTATTCACCATAGTGCAGAGGTGTAGCAGGGCAGATCCATGTTCAAGGCAGCTGCTAATGAATGGGGCAGTGCTAGCTCCTGCTGTGCCAATTGTGGCAGTGACTGTTTTTGCACCACCTACCAAAGGTGGCTCCCAGAGCTGCTGCTCCAATCACTGCCCCCAACCCCTGGTTATGCTACTGCCACAACGCAAACTCTGTTCAATAGAGATGAGAATCAGAGCCACTCTACATGAAATAGTACATACAGCAGGGGTGGGCAAAATATGGCCCATGGGCCAGATCCAACCTGCCAGGCCATTCTGTCTGGCCCACAGGCCCCTAAAAAATTTAGAAAATTATTATTTATCTGCCCCCAGCTGCCCATCAAAAATTACAGGAGCCAGGGGCAGTAGGACCCAGGTGAAGCCACAGCACAATCCTGAACAGCAAGGGCTGCCTGGTCCCATCCCCCCCAGCCGGAAGGCCCTGCCTAGCAGGGGCTTCTGGCCTGGGACCATGGGGCTGTTCATGACTCTATGCGTGGGAGCAGGAAATTCAGGTAAGAAGGGATGGCGGATGGGGAGGCAGGGGAGGACCATGGGTGATTGCCCCAGTCTTTGGGGCCGGGCTGGGCTGGCCCCTGCTGAGTCCCACAGTCCAGCCATGCAGCCAGGAGCCACATGGTGCAGAGCGGCCAGTGGGAGGGCAGGAAAGTGGGGAAAGTGGCAGTGCGGGGGTGGGGAGTGGAAGCGAGCGGCATATGGGAGCACAGGGCCTGCGCTGGCAGGCGTCTGTGGAGCTGGGCTGTGCCAGCAGAGAGAAGGGGGAGCTGGCCCAGCTCCATAGAGCCCCAACCGGCTGGGACCCTGTGCTCCTGGTGCCCTGCTCTGGGTCCTGCCAGCACTGGCCCCAGGACACCAGTGCAGGTCCGATGCTCCTGTCCAGCTGTAGCTAGCTCCTGCGTGCCTGCTCACCTCCAGTCCCCCATGCCCCAGTCCCTCGATACAGGCAGGGACCAGCGCACACAGTCCCAACCCCACTTGCCCTGCGCTCGCTTGTCTGGGCTTAGCAGCAGCGGCACGGAACAAACTGCTGCTCAGCGTGGGAGAAAAGCATCCCCTCCCACCAAGGCCAGCGCTTCCTGGTGCAGCTGCCCAGATTCTACGCAGGGCTGTCCTCTGTTTCTGCCGCATCACCATCGTCTCCGGGCTGCCCTGTGGGGCAGCGGTGGCAGCGCAGAGCAGGCACAGGCAGCCCCACATGGGCTCTGAGCGGCTGAACCAGGGAGTGCCAGCAGCGGGAGTGGCAGGGCCACTTTTCTGCTGCACTGAGCAGCAGTTTGTCGTGCGCTGCCCCTGTTCAGCCTGGGCCCCACACTGGCTCCAGGCTCCCCATCAGGGCTGAATGGCAGTGGTAGTGGCAGCAATGGCTGGGCAGAAACTGCTGCTCAGCGTGGGGGTAAGCTTCCCCTCTCCCTCGCCGCCACTGGTTTTTGGTGCAGCTGCTGGGAGCCTGCGCTGTGCTAGGCTGCAGTGTGGCTCCTTCCCTGCCACTTGTGAGCTGCCCTGTGGCTGTTCCACATGGCCACTGCTGCCATGCTGGGCAGCACAGATGCAGTGGTGAAGGAGCCACACTGCAGCCTAAACCCCTGCCAGCCCAGACCCTGAACTCCTGCTGCCCTGCTCTGGGCCACCAGCACGGGCTCCGCACTCCTGCCCAAATGTTGCTGCACTCCATGTACCTGCTCACTACCCCTTCCCCCCACCTGCCACAGCCATTTCCCCACTTCCCCCCTGCCACTTGCTGGCAGCTCCAGCACCACCTGGTTCCCAGCTGCATTGCCAGGACTGCAGGAGGAGCTGAGACATGGTGCTGGAGCAGTGAGCAGGCGGGGCGGGATGTGGAAGTGGCAGAAGAAGGACAGCGATGGCAAATGGGGGGAAGTGTCAGCAAGCAGGAGCGCGAGGCCTGCGTAGGTGCCCTGGGGCCAGGAGCAGCAGGAGCGTGGAGCCTGGGCTTGCAGGAGCGCTGGCAGGGGCTTGGCCTGCCATGGGGGGAGTGGGCTGTGGGCAAACCCTCCTCCTCCATGCAAGCCACAACCCTCCCTAGCCACCTTCCCCACACACACTCACAGCCCCCCACACAAATCATACCCCCCAAGCCCCAAACACCCACACCCCCCACAAATCCACACACATACCCTCCCCCACACCCCACATACCCACAAACCTATACACACCTTCCCACCCACACCCTCCCACAATATACAAGAATAAGCATTCATTTTAAGCTATTATACTATCACTTCTATGTACTCCACATAAACACATGTAAATCAGGACAAAATTATTTTTTGAAATGAAATTAATTAATGTTGTAGTACGTTTGATTTTTAGAATATAATTTGGTATTTTTCTGGTTCCAAGAAAGCAAACCCCTTTGCTGAGAGGAGTACTTCCAGGGGGCAAGGGGAAGGGCTTCTGGTGGCAAAGGTCAGGAGTTAGGGGGTAGGACTCCTGGCCCCAAGATGGTGACCAGGGCGCGGGGCACCTATCAAGGGTCAGGGCTACCCATGCAGCCCTCAATGACTTGCCAAAACTCATTAAGCAGCCCTCCGCCTGAAATAATTGCCCGCCCCTGACATACAAGATACATGATGGTTTGGTGCAGTGTAAAACTTTTATTGTCAGGGGTTTGGGATAGCTGCATTATTCACAAGTGGCAAAGCAGAGACTGAATTAAGTAAATCATCCCAAATGTGTGCTAATAATTCCACACCAGCATGAATTGTGCAGGGGTTGGCAGCCTCCTGCTGGAGTGAGCTGGAGCTTGCTGCAGGGCTGTGACTGCAAACCAGAAGTCTTCACCCCAAAAATAGCAGCTGCTTGCACTCACCCTTGCTGCAGTGAGGGAAGCACATATTTGTTATCAGAGCAGTAGAATCCACAGCCAAGGGGACTCCAGCAGAGGGAGATGGGTGGTATGGTGCAACTCTGCCATCGATGCCCAGTGCTGGATGAGACTTTTACAGGCCAGATCAGACCTCTTTGCAGTCCTCATGTGGCCTGTAGGCTATAGGCTGCCAACCTCTATTATAAGAGGGTTTTACTGATTATTTACTTTTTCTTGTACCTATTCTCTGTGTTGTCATGAGGCTGGTTTATTTTAGTGTTGAATATCTGATGGTGCAGGCCTTGTACAAAAAAACTCAACATTTAACTTTAGAAATGTAAGTAGCATTTATACAAACCAGAAGCCCTCACAGTTCATAGCTTCTGTATGCCAAGCTTGTTGCACCCTCCTGCATCCCTCTAGTCCTGCCACAGCTCCCTAATAGTCCCTCCACAGCTCCCTGATTATCATGCTCCCATCCAGGGTTGCTAACCCAAGAACATTTTTTACTAACAATCTGCAAACTTTTAACTGATAACCAAACTTTTTTTTTTTTACTGATAAATGTTTTATATAATGTAAATGTAACCCTTCTGCCAGGCCCTGGACAGCATTAACAAGGGCTGTGTTCAAATGTAGGGGTTTAACATCAACCATAATAACAGACTTTGATTGTCAGTAAAAAGTTTGCAGATTGTCAGTAAAAAAAAATGGGTTGGTGGACTCACAATTGGTTTTAAAGGGCCAAGAAATGTAACAAGCCATGTTTTTTGTGTGTTGGCAGGTCTGGCCCGTGCCAAATCTATCCCTAGTCACACATATTCTTGTGAGGTGGTGACACTCTGGTATCGTCCTCCTGATGTGCTACTTGGAGCCACTGATTATTCCTCTGAGTTGGATATCTGGTAAGAGCCAACACTGAAGCATTCAGTGCATGTCAGGAAAATGAATGATCTTTTCCCTCCTGAGATAATGGATAACAGATCACCAAATTATAGTAAAAACAGATTGAGTTGGGGTGTATTAAGGTCTGTGAGCAGTGAAAATGCTGCACAATTATTATTGGTAGGTTTCTAGAACTACCAGGAAAAATCAGTAGCTATCTTTTCAGGAATTTTTTCACCACATCTTACTGTCTTCCTCACAGGGATATAATAAGTCTCAGTTCCTTAATCTTTATAAAGCACTTTGAAATATTTGGATAGAAGAGCTATGCTAATACAAAGCACTTATTCTTTGGGATATACCTTATTAGCTAAGTCAGTCAATATCCTCTTGGAACTACTGCTTTCTGGAGGCAGAAATAGAAGCCAGTAGAATTACAACAAAGATGAATTTGGCCTCTCATAACAAAACACAGCTCTAGCCATCAAAATACTCCTGGATAGGCCTTGAAGTGGAAGAATGATTGGGGGGGGTTTCTGTGACACTTCAGCTCAGTCATGGGAAAGGAACTAAAAATCCCATGGTTTATGCAGTTCTATGGGTGGGTCAGCTACGGCTGTTTCACTCTTTTCTCAGAGGCCAATTAACTCTATCTGTACCTCAACTTCAGCATTTTGCTGTTTCTATGCCTAGCATTTTGCCTGTCTTCATAGATGAACAGCTCTGCAGAGCTGACAACTGGAGGACTGAGCAGGAACTTCAAAGGCTGAACAATATGCAGGAAGGAGAGGGAGACTTGCCCTAGGGGGTCCAACCTTCACAAGGTGGGCACCTCCAGCAGGCTGCAGCCTAGGAGCCTGTGGCGGCCTGGGTCAAGAGGAGAGCAAGAGGTCTCCTATTCCCTTCTAGGGCTACTGCTGCTTTAATTGCCTAAAGTTTTCAAACCTGATTAGATTATAATGGCTCTCAGCTCTATGCCAATTTAAATTGTTTTATCTCCTCTCTCCCACTAATCCCTGCAGTCTCCCCTCTACAACCTATGCCACCCTTCAGCCCCTGTCTGCCTACTGAAAAAAATGTGCCTGCCTAGAGGAACACAGAGGCAATACTAGGCAAACACATACCGGCTTGTGCTTCTCATCCTCACTAACACTTGGGCCTAGTCCACACAGCCACCACCATGCCCCTGTAAACATGGAAACCTGGGGAGTTTGCTCAATAAAGCTGGGATCTCTGCTGCATAAATGCTCCACTGTATCGTGTAGGATGGAGGGCCTTGTCAATAAGGATTTCATGCAGCACTCTCCCTGTCACTAACAGCACTGCAAAAGATGCCTTGAGCCCCACTGAACTACATTCCTGGTATAGGCTATAAGCACCTTTGTTAAAACATTTCCATATAATAGCAATACTAAAAGTGTTTGCCATCAGGAAAGCTCTCAGGCTGAGGGAAAGACGAGTACTTCAATGAGCCCTATTCACTGGCTTCTCACAAGAGTCAGTTATTACCTTGATGTCTGCTGCATTTAAGTTCAATTTTTATCTGTTAGGAAATACTGTGACTTCACAAAGAAGTTTCTTGTCTATTGGGAAAAAAGAAAAAAAAGATCCTTTTCTTTTGGATGCTGCAATTTACATGATGTTGGGTTAGAATGCCCTGGGCAATGGCATGTGACAGTGGATGTTAAAGCCTTGGTCTAAAGAAACCAGTTATAAACAAAATACGACATTGTGGCAATTCTTGCATAACGTATGTGAGCAGCAATACTGTCCATGGGAAACACATGCAAAGGGAATAGGGCAGGGGTGGGCAAAATGGTGGATCCAGCCAGCAGCTGGACTCCATTTCCCAGCAGCCCCGGCCCACATGGCTGGGGCCAGTCTCCATGGAGACCCCAGCGGCAGCTGTGCTGTGATAGTGCAAGGCTGGGGTTGCCATGGAGACCAGCCTCAACCATGCTGGCAGGGTGTGCGGAGTGCAGGGCAGGGGGTTGCTCCGGACCCCTGGGATCTCGTGGCAGGGGCAGCTTGGTCCAGGGCCAGGGTAGAGCCATGATCTGCAGGCTGCATGCCTGGGGCAGGGGCACGCAGGCAGTGGATCACAGTTCTGCCCCGGCTGGGGACCACACTGTCACCGTTGCAAAGAGCCGGGGCAGAGCTGTGATCCACTGCCTGCATGTCCTTGCCCAGAGTGTGCTGGCTGCAGATTGCAACTCTGCCTTGGCTCCTTGCAACAGTGACAGCATGGTCCCAAGCTGGAGCAAAACAGGAATCCACTGCCTGCACACCCCTTCCCTGAGCATGCAGGCTGCAGATCATGGCTATGCCCTGGCCCTGGACCAAGCTGCCCCTGCCGCAAGATTCCAGGGCTCTGGAGCAGGCCTGCCCTGCCCTGCCCTGCCCTACCGCTCACCCTGTCAGCATGGCTGAGGCCAGTCTCCCTGGCAACTCCAGCCTTATGCTATCACAGACCCCATGGGGTCTCCATGCGAGCAGGGGCTGCTGGGAAATGGAGTCCACTGCTGGCTGGATTGGCCGGACTTTGCCTGCCTCTGTAATAGGGTTTTGAATAGATTTAGAGACAGATAGCATGGCTACTACATAAGACATTTATTGCGCAGTTGCTAATTAGCTCTTCAGTAAACATCTCAGCATCTACACATGCAGTGCTATTAGGACACAGTAAAACTAATTAGCTCTGCCGTAGGTTAGTACTTGCTGTCCTATGATGGAGTTTTTTACTTCTCAGCAATGCGCATGTAGGTGTGGACATGGCCAGAGGTACCAGGGTGCTTCAGTGTGGGGACTGCTTGCCAGCTAGCCCTGCACTGAAGCACCTTTGTGCCCCAGCCAGTCCCTCCACAGCACGCTGAGCTGGGTTTAGCAGCCCCAGGTTGGCAGGCTGGCTCCCTGGGCCCCCTGCCAGTCAGGGTTGCTCCAACCTGGCTCAATGTGCTGTGGTCCCAGGCATATGTGAAGGTTCAGTGCCTGGGAGCAACAGACTTCAGCATGATATGTGCTGGAGTTTATTACTGCACATTAATTGCACCTGTTGATGTGCCCAGGGAGAGAGAAGGCTGACTCAATAACTCTGGACTAACTAGCAAAGCTTCTTTAATCTTAGTTCCTATTCTCTCTCATTTTCTTCCTTGCCATGATGCAAAACCTTAGAAGATTCAATTAAAGGATTTCAAGGATTCATAGAATCATAAAAATTAAGGGCTGGAGGAGAGCTTGAAAGACCACTGAATCCAACCCCTCCAGCTCTGGGCAGGAATACTGCTGAGATCAAATGATCCCAGCAAAGCGTCTGTCCAGTCTCCTCTTGAAGACTTCCAAGGTTGGAGACTGTACCACCTCCTTGGGAAGTCTATTTCAGATTCTGATCACCCTTACTGTGAAGAAGTTCTTCCTTACATCCAACCTGAAACCATCCTCTAACAGTTTATGGCCATTGGTCCTTTTTCTCCCCTCAGGCACCCTAGTGAACAGTTTTTCTCCCAGCTCCCGATACTCACCCTTTACATACTTATAGATGGCCACCAAGTCCTGCCTCAGTCTTCTCTTCCCCAGGCTGAACAGCTTCCCCCTTAGTCTTTATTCATAAGGTTTGTCCTCCAGGCCCTCAATCATTCTTGTGGCCCTTCTCTGGCCCTGCAAGATTCTCCATGTCTTTTTTGAAGTGTGGCACCCAGAACTGGACACAGTACTCCAGCTGGAGTCTCACCAGCACAAAGTAGAGAGGACACAGTACTCCAGCTGGAGTCTCACCAGTGCCACCTATCACTTCCTCAGCCTGGCTTATGATGCATCAGCTAATGCATCCCAGTATGCTATTAGCTCTGTTGACTACAATGTTGCACTAGTGGCTCATGTTCATCCTGTGATCATCCATAACCTCAAGGTCCCTTTCAGCTATCATGCTGGCCAAGACATCTGTTCCTAACCTACATTCATGTCGCTGGTTACTTCTCCCCAGATGAAGCACTCTGTATTTATCCTTATTGAACTACATCTGGTTCTGCTCTGCCCACATTTCCAGCTTGTCTAGGTTCACTTGGATCTGCATCCTATCCCCTGTCATGACCACTTTTCCCCATAACTTAGTATCATCTGCAAACTTGGCCAGCGTGTTTCCACATGCTCATCTGAATCATTGATAAAGATGCTGAACAGCGCAGGGCCAAGAACTGAACCCTGCAAGACACCTCCCACCAAGATGATACAGACCCGTCCCCTAACAGTCTCTGGATTCAGCCCCTTAGCCAGTTCCCAACCCACCTGACCGTGGATTCTGCCAGCCCACAATCCACCAGTTTTTTTGTAAGAGCATCATGAGAGACCATATCAAAGGCCTTTTTAAAATCCAAGTATATGACATCAACCATGTCTCCCACATCTAAGTGGTTTATTACTTGATCACAGAAGAAGACGAGGTTGATCAGATATGACCTGACCACAACAAAACTATGTTGGCTATCTTTCAGCATCATGCCTTCTGCCAGTCTCTCACAAATGGACTTCTTGATAATTTTTTCCAAAATTTTACCCAGTATCGAGGTCAAACTTTATGGCCTATACTTTCTCAGATCCTTCCAGATTAACAGAATATTTCTAGAAAATTACACCAGTTAGCAGTTAGTAGACTTAATGATAGCATCAGGATTGAACCAGGCGATCCAGTTTTCAGTCTGTTCTTCACTGACTTTCCAAACTTGAAATAAAAATTAAAATTAAAATTGCCCAAGTCTGGAAGAAGGCTAACTATAAACTACAAAACATTTGTATACAAGTGGTGGATGAAAACTCGCAATACCCCTTGGGTAACAATTATTACTCCCATTTCACAGATGGAGAAACTGGGGCACAGAAAAGTTAATGGCAGAATTATGACTACAATCTTGGAGGCTTGATCTCTAATATCCTCATCCCTCCAATAAGCAGACTTGAGGGAAGAGCCTTTTTGGTGCTATATGCCAGAATGTCCATGCCTCAGTTACACCAAAGGTGCCTGGTCGTTTTTGTGAAGAAGATTCTATTTCTCTCTGGAAGAACACGGAAAAGGAAACAATCATAATTGCCACTAATGAATCAATATAAAATCAAGCAAGCATTTAGGGGGCTTGTCAGCCTAACAAAGCAAAAGAAATTAAAAAAATCTTCAAGTACTCCTTTCCCAGCAGACGTTGTTTGTCCTCTGATAATTTTGTCTTTATTAAGGATGCAGAGTTTTAATGGTTTCCAGAAATAATGGGAATAAACCTTGAATTCAAAACAGGACATATCAGAAGGTAAATTTGTATAAAACCAAAAGTTTCTCTGAACTGACAGCTTATCTATTAGTGAAAGAGAGTCTATTTTATTAGATTTAGATATTTGAACCCTTTGCCCTTGAGTAATTTATAGCATATGTTAATAGAGTCAAGGGACAAATGTCTAGTTCTACCATTGATGCCGTCTGGATCTTGTTCTTTCTCTGAAGTAAGGAAAGTTGCAGCAGCTCTGGGTTTCTGTTTGCTATATTTTCTTCTATCAAAGTGGAACTCTCCTGCCCTAGCTTTTTGCATCAGATAACAGGCTAGGTAACAAAAGATCAGTTTTCTACTTGCCTTTCACATTGCTCACATGTCCAAAGTTCCTAGAATAACAGAAACTTCAGTCTTAAAGAGAAAATATGCACCTCAAAACCCTTTGGACTCTCAAGTTAGAACAGAAGAGCAGCATGGACGGAAGTATTCTGACTTACATTAAACAAATTAGACTCTGCAGAGAGCCTTCCTAAACTTTTCACATCTTGGGGGCTGTAATGAATCCATATAAAGTCTTGTCTCTACTCACCTTGCTCCACTGCCAGATCAGAGGAGGGCTTTAAACTAAGATTGCTGGGGGATGGGAATACACAAATTCAAACATGTCCAGGGACCAACATACAAGTAAGCCCTGTAGATAGGGACACAGGGAAAGCCACTGTTGCAGAAGCTGAGGGAACAGTTCTCCATCAGCGAGACAGGAAGACGAGGGCCTCAGCAGGCAGACTCAGGTGCCTGTATACTAATGCCAGGAGCATGCGGAACAAGCAGGAGGAGCTAGCCCTCCTATGCTCCAGTGTGCATTATGATCTAGTAAGGATTACGGAGACCTGGTGGGACTCCTCACATGACTGGAGTGTAGCTATAGAGGGCTACACCCTGCATAGAAAGGACTGGGTGAGGAAGAAAGGTGAAGGCGTTGCTCTGTATGTGAAACAGCAATAAACCTCCTTGGAGGCCGACATCGGCTCCAAAAATGGACAGCTTGAAACCCTTTGGGTCAAGTTGTGGGGGGGAGCAGGGGCACAGCGAAAGACCTAACTGTAGGTGTATACTACTGACCACCAAACCAGGGGGAGGAACTTGATCTGGAGTTCACCTGAGAATTAACTGAGGTTGTACATGCACTTGATATGGCTGTCATGGGCAATTTTAATTATCCAGACATCTCCTGGGAGGAACACTCGGACAAGTTGGATTGGTCGCGATCCTTCTTGACCTGTGTCGAGGAGCTCTTCCTGACTCAGGAGGTGCGTGGGCCAACCAGAGGTGATGCTCTGCTAGACTTGGTCCTGGCCAAAGGAGACGACCTGGTGACTGACTTAAATATAGAGGGAAGTCTGGGTGATAGCAACCATGAAACCATCATGTTCACTGTCCAATGTAAGGCAGACAAGTCAGATAGCAGGACTGAAGTCTTGGACTTCAAAAATGCAAATTTCAACAAGCTTAGGTCACTAGGAGGGCAAGTGCTGTGGGACCAGGGACCGAAGGCGAAAGGTGTGCATGAAGAATAGCTGTTCCTTAAGGACACAATCCTTGAAGCACAAAGGAAGTCCATTTCCATGTGAAGAAAAGGTAACAGAAGGGCTGGGAAGTCCTCTTGGCTAAACAGGGAGATTACGGTCCTCTTAAGAAAAAACAAAGAGGCTTATAAACAATGGAAGCTCAGGGCAGGCCCCAAGGAGGACTATTCCATGACGGCCTGCATTTGCAGGGAACAGATAAGGAAGGCTAAAGTGGCGACCGAACTTAGATTAGCAATGGGAATCAAGGACAACAAGAAGTCCTTCTTTAGGTACACAGGGAACAGGAGGAAAAGAAATGGGAGTGTGGGCCATTGCTCAACAATTCAGGAGAGCTGGTTACTGGCACCCAGGAGAAAGCTGAACTCCTGAATGACTACTTTGCCTCAGTCTTTCACCAGACCAAGGGGAAAACCACGCCAGGAGAGTAGAGGATGAGCACGGTAGGAATAATCACCTTCCTACTATTGCCATATAATTGGTGTATGAACAATTAATGAAATTAGACATATACAAGTCAGCACGACCGGATTATCTTCATCTGAGAGTGCTGAAGGAGCTGGCTGAAGTCATTGCAGAACCCCTGGCAAAACTCTTCCACAACTCATGGTGTTCTGGAGAAGCCCCTGAGCACTGGAAGAGGGCCAATGTTGTGTCCATCCACAAGGAAGGCAGGAAGGAGGACCTAGGTAACTATAGGCCAATCAGCCTAATTTCCATCCTATGGAAAATCCTAGAAAAGTTCATCAAGGACTCTATCTGCGATAAGCTTGCAAAAGGTAAGATTCTGAATGACAGCCAGCATGGCTTCATCGCGTGCTGGTCCCGCCTTACGAACCTCATCTCCTTCTATGACCAGGTAACTCACCACCTGGACAAGAGCGAGCAGGTTGACATTGTATACCTAGACTTCCAAAAGGCCTTTGATCTAGTATTCTACAATGTCTTCACGAGAAAATTGGAGGATTGTGGGCTTAACTCCAAGACAGTCAGGTGTGTGAGAAACTGGTTGCAGGATAGGACCTGCATAGAGTCATAGTGAACGGAACTGTGTCCTCCTGGTGAGAAGTGGGAAGCGGCGTCCCACAGGGGTCAGTGCTTGGTCCAGTACTTTTCAACATCTTTATTAATGATTTGGATGTGGGGGTGAAGAACTTACTGGCCAAGTTCGTGGATGACACCAAATTATGGGAAAGCATGGTCATACTTGAAGATAGGCTACAGTTACACACAGACCTAGACAGGCTAGCAAGTTAGGTAAATCGGAACCTGATTTCTATGTCGAGAAATGTAAGTGCTCCACTTCGGGACAAGCAACCCTCAACACACCTACAGGCTTGGTGGCACCAAACTGTCTAGCACCATGAATGAAAGGGTCCTGGGGGTAATAATAGACCACAGTATGAATATAAGCCGGCAGTGCGATGCTGTAGCCAGTAGGGCAAATAATACTCCGGCATGTATCAATCTATGCATCTCCAGTGAAGACAAGAAGGCGATTCTTTCACACTCTGCTCAGCACTGGTGAGACCTCAGCTGGAGTACTGCATCCAGTTCTGGGCACCGCACTTTAACAAGGACGTGGACAAGCTTGAGAGAGTCCACAGAAGAGCCACCCGTATGATCAGAGTCTTAAAAGGCAAGCCATATGAGGAACAGCTGAGGGATCTGGGACTCTTCAGCCTGAAGAAAAACCTGGTAGCAGCTTACCACTACGTTAGGGGAGTACATCAAGGGCTCAGTGAGCAAGAGTTCACCAGGACGCCTAAGGGGAAAGCCAGGAGTAATGGCCACAAACTCCTGGAAAATCAATTCAGGCTCAATATTAGGAAAAACTTCTTCACAGTCAGGGTGTCCAGACTGTGGAATAAGCTCCGTCCAGAGGTGGTGCAATCACCTACTCTGGGAATCTTCAAAAGGAGACTAGACATTCACCTTGCTGGGGTCACCTGGCCCCCAGTTATCTTTCCTGCTTGGTACAGGGGGCTGGACCCAATGATCTTCCAAGGTCCCTTCCGGCCTAACAATCTATGAATCCATGAATCTGCAGCAGACAGGGAGCTGCTGCCACTCAGACGCCAGATGTGTACATCCATGTCAGGGGCAGGCGAAATCCAGCCTACAGGCTGGATTGGGTCTGTGATAGACTCCATTTCCCAGCAGCCCCTGCCCGTGTCTCTGCGGCTGGTTTCCATGGAAACCCCCAGGAGCAGCAGGGTTATGACAGCAGGCAGCCAGGGTTTCCATGGAGACCAGCCCCAGTGCACAGCTGGGTGGGGAGCTGCTCCAGGCAGCAGGGACAGCGTGGTTTGGAGCGGGGGCAGAGCTGCGATCCACTGTCCACATGCCCTGGGCAGGGGTGTGCAGGCAGTAGATTGCAGCTCTGCCCTGGCTCCAAACCACGTTGTCACCACTGCAAGATCCGAGACTCGGCCCTGAAGCAGCTCCCTGCCCACGCTGCTGGGGCCGGTCTCCATGAAAACCTTGGCCCTGTGCTGTCACAGCACTGCCACTACTGGGGTCTCCATGGAAACTGGTCACAGGGATACAGGCAGGGGCTGCTGGGAAATGGAGTCCAGCTGTGGGCCAAATTTGCCATTTTGCCCACTCTTGATCTACGTGCTTCTAGCAGCTCCACACATCTTCACTCAGCAGTTGTTCTGCCAGAGTGTGAAGTGCACCTCAGCAAGGCACCAGTTACTGAAAGTCCCAGAGCAGCTGGCAGAAGGCAGGGCAGTGTTTGCCTTCTGCCAGCTTCTAGAGAGTGACAAAAGCATTGCATTGCCTGGCAGAGGTGATGTACCTCTGCCTGCAGAATGGATAGTTCTTCCACCACAGTGGGGCTTTGAGAATCAACACAGAGTTTTTGTGGAAGAATTGGAGGCCCTAACTCAAGTTCTGCCAGCAAAATTGTATAGTGCAGCATAGGCCTAAGGTATCTCACACCCACTATGGCACTGCTATTAAATCTAAAGTCCATTTCCATTAGATTTTCAGGGTTCTAACTGGATTCATATACAGGAGACACTGACTATGCAATAGCCAAAAATACTGCACAGTAGCATGTCACAGCACAAATAGTGCTAATACACTGCTGCGCAGTATTATTAGGCTACTGCACAGTAGCGTCACCTAAAAGATGTTCACCAGCGCTAATTCAAGTATTAAATAAATGTGCAGTAACAACTGCGCAGTAGCATCTCATGTAGACACACGAACTGAGGATGAAACTCAAGCCCTTCTTCTCCAGAAACATGGGATTGATTATCCCATCATCCTTCTGTATATCAGAAGTAACTTTATTGAACTGGATATAATTACAGTAGCACAACAAAATCAGTGGATTATATCAGTACAACTAACATACAGTTCCAAAAGAGGATAAGCCACCTTGTTGTGGTACACTGGCAGTGGAAACCAAGCTCGCTGATATGTTGTTGGTGCACAAGCATCTTGTAGCAAAGATGACACTCCTTGAAAGGGAGCAAAGATCAAAAGAAACAAGATTAAAATATGGAAAGGTAAAGCGGAATGCAATAGAGAAATTGTAACGACAATACTGGATAAGTATCTAGAAACAGGCTTGGTGTTGTCTTGAAAGGGGTTGTACCACCTAAAAAGAAGGTGGATGGAGGCAGAAGAAAATATATGATTGATGCAGATGGTGAAAACCAAGTAAGAAAAGAAGGCTAGTAGATCAATTAAATGCAAGTGTAAGTGCAAATCTGGAAAAAAAAATACATGTAAAAAAAATTAAAGTGAATACAAAGAAGGGAAGGGTGCTGCCAAGCTTGAAGCAAAGAAGAGAAGCTGTCCTAGTTTATATGTATCCTGAGCTTATACAGGGCCTACAGGACATGTCTACACGTCCATTAACGTGCTTTACTTAATGTGCATTACATGTTCTATCTCCATTGTGAGGTACCAGGAAAATGTGCATTAGTCTGTCTTAATGCACATTAACTAAAGAGCATGGGGTGCTTATACGCAAGCAGAGAGGCTGCCGACGCATTGTAATTCCAGCACATTAGAGCAGACTTGATTAATTCAGTCTGCTGCAGCATGGCAATTACCGCACTCCAGCAGCCTCCTGAGTCTCATGCACCAGCATGCCCAGACTTCAAAACAGTGGTAGGGACACTTTATCTAAAATTCATTCGACAAGCTTTAGATAAGCACCCCCACCACCATTTTGAAGCATGGGGACTCTGATATATGAGATGCTCTGGGCACTTTAATTAGAGTAGCTTTTGGAGCCATTCTAATTAACCCCCTCCCCCCACACACACATACCCCCAGAGCATATGTATAAACGCCCACAGTTTTTAAGTGACATTTAATGCACATTACCCTATTTTAATGTCCATTAACTAAATAGCACAGTTTTTCAGTGATGCTTTAACATGCATTAAAATAGACTAATGCACATTAAAGTCCACATGTAGACATGACCACAGCTGGGCAAAAAAAGGATTTATAGTATTGCAGAAATACAGAATTAAGGAAAAGGGGGATGACATAGAAACACCATTTATAAATGATGTCCAGGGATCCTGGTTTTCTCTGTTTAAAAATCACAAATTCTCTGATTAACCCCCATCCCCACCCCAAATTCTCTTATTAAAACTCCCAAATCCACATTTTTCCGTGTTTAAAATTAAATGCTATTATATATATAGGTATCAGTTGAACACAATATTTTATTGATATATTTACAACTTTAAAGCAATGTGGAAGGCTACCAATGCTTCAATCACTTAATCACTCAATAATAAAATAAATTCAAAATACCAATAAATTCTGGCCTTTGATTTTAGGTTTCTTATCACAGAAAATCAGAGCTCCCCTTGCCCCCTTCACTCATCAGGACACAGGTCCAGCTGTGGCTGCCCTACCCCTCAACTGCTTTGTGGTGCTGAGCAACCCTGATATGCCAGTGCCCTGCCCATACCATTGCCCCTCACTCCCAAACCACAGCCCCTCAGCCCTGCTGGTGCCCCACA
>NW_005841883.1:2055742-2055942 GCF_000455745.1 Alligator sinensis | reverse complement strand
AATAAATACTCACCAATTCCCTTCTGTGCCCCCGTGATGAACTTATAGGCAGCCACAAGGTCGCCTCTCAACCTTCTCTTATGGAGGCTGAAAAGGTCCAGTTTCTCTAGTCTCTCCTCGTAGGGCTTGGTCTGTAGGCCCTTAACCATACGAGTGGCCCTTCTCTGGACCCTCTCCAGGTTATCCGCATCCCTCTTGAA
>NW_005841883.1:2044965-2053131 GCF_000455745.1 Alligator sinensis | reverse complement strand
GTGATGTGCGGGTTGTTGTCCAGGAAGCCGAAGCCTGCCTCAAGACACCACTGCCGAAGCCACCAGTTGGTCTCTCGGATGCAGTTCTCATGCCGTCTTCTGCGTCCGTTCACTGGTAGGATGGAAGAGAATACCACCTGTGCACCGAACTCCCTCAGCACGCCGCCCAGAGCACTGTAGTCCGCCATCAGGTGATCAGGGGTTCTCCTGGCCGCATCATTAGTACCCACATGGACTAGGACCATGGGATAGTAATCGGTGGGCTTGATCCTGGCCTGGATTACCTCTGTCACATCCCGAATCTTTGCTCCGGGCAGGCAGTATACCTCTCGTGTTGAGGGGTCCTGGTGACAGATGGGCCCTTCCGTACCTCTCAGGATGGAGTCGCCTATGACGAGCACTCGTCGCCTCCTCCTCTGGGTCCGCTTGGAAGTCCTGCCAGAGGGAGCCCCCAGCTGCCATGGCTACAGGGCCAGAGACCCAGGTCCACAGCCCCCTAGCCCCCAGCAGCAGCACCCAAACCCCAGCTGCCACCCGTGGGAGGCAGCAGCTGCTGCAATGGAGCAGTGTGGAGCCCGGCTCCCCCTCCCCCATGGGTGACAGACAGAGTGGAGCCTGTTGGGGAGTGGGGTGTGGGCTGGCTCTGAGGGCTTGGGCTCCCTGCCCCGTTGCCCTCCCCCCAGAGCCTCCACAGCCCAGCCAGCAGGACCTGGCATGGCAGGGCAGAGTGGGGAAGCTTGTTACTGCTGCTGGGAGCCCCAGGCTGCCACGGTGAGGTACTCCCTGCCCATCCAGCAGCAGAGAGTGGCACAACTCTGCGCCACCACCCCCACTGCTGCCGGGCGAACAGGGGGCACCTCACCATGGCAGTGTGGATCTCACTGCGGTGGCACTGAGCTTCTCCGCCCCACTCTGTCTGCCATGCCAAGTCCTGCCCGCTGGGCTACAGAGGCCCCAGGGGAAGGGTAGCAGGGTGAGGAGCCTGAGCCTGCAGCGGCCAGCCCCCATCCCCCCCATGCACAAATCTGGGGGACACGTGCCTCCCATGCCCCTCCCAGGAGTGTACGCAGTGGTGGGGAGCCAGCCCCACCCTGCAGCCCTCCTGAACAAGCTGCCCATGGCCCTGTCCCGCTCTCCTCCTAGGCCCTGTGGCCATGCATTCCAGCCCCAGACCCCAAGCCCCACACACCACCCAAGCTGGGCAGTATCCCTAGCCCTGCCCAACTCCCTCCTTCATAGTTTCATAGTTTCATAGTTTTAGGGTCGGAAGGGACCTAATAGATCTTCTAGCCCGACCCCCCGCCAGGGCGGGAGAACAACAAAAAACCCTAAAAACAAAAACGGGACTCAAATGAGTCCAGCCAGGTAGGCATCCAGCCTCTTCTTAAAGACCCCCAGGGTAGGGGCCAGCACCACCTCCCTTGGAAGTTGGTTCCAGATCCTAGCCGCCCTAACTGTGAAGTAGTTTTTTCGGATGTCCAATCTGTACCTCCTCTCCATCAACTTGTGCCCATTACTCCTTGTTATGCCAGCGGGGGCTAGGGGAAACAGCATCTCCCCCAAACCCTTCTGGTTCCCCCTAGTGAGTTTATAGACGGTCACCAGGTCCCACCCTCACTATGGGGGCCTCAATTCGCACCCCCACCTGCCAGACTTACCTGCAGGAGCTGCTCTCCAGGCTGCATGGCACCCCCTGCTGATCATCCTTCTCCAGCTTTCCCCAGCGCCTTGCAGGCTGGAACTCTGCCAGCCTGCAAAGGGAAACCCACCATTTCCTCCATTTTTCTCATTTAAAGGAGAAAATCCGGGTTTTTCTCCTGAAAATGAGAAAATCCAGGTTTTACCATGTTTTTCTGCGGTGAATGGAAAACCAGGATCCCTAATGATGTCTGTGGGAGATTGCTAAAGCAAATCAAGACCAAATGAACATGAGGCAGAAACAGTATTTGAAATCTGATAACTGATGCAAATCCCTTTTGGCGGAGTTGCCAAGCTGTCATCCTAATGTGGAACATGGGTCTGAAATAACAGAGGATGAGGTTAGAGATACAGTCCAGAATGACAAGACAGTGGGACCTGATGCAGTGATGGCAGACATGGTAAAAGCTTTGGGTGAGAGGCATGGATCAGCCAAATAGTTAAAGCTGCATGGCAAGACAAAAGAATTCCTGAATATTGGCACAAATCTATCTTTGTCCCAAAATGTACAAAGGGAACCATCCAAATAATTGAGACAAAGTTACTGTCACAGGGAACTAAAATATTGGGATGCATCTTGGATGGGAGGAGTAGGAGAGTGGCTGAACACTTACTCGAACAAAAATAATTTGGCTTTAGGACAAGCTGATGGCCCATCTGATGCCAAGTTTGTGATCTGATGGATGGAAGTAAAGCAGTTAGCATACTAATGGGAGAGCTTCTGAACTTTTCTAGTTCTGTCCCTAGAGATGGTTATCTAGAAGGGGGAAAACTGCTTCTGTAGAGAAAGGGAAAGAAAGTTCACATAAGATTCTTCTCAGGTCAGATCAAAACTGAGAATTAATATATAAAGAGAGGAAAAAGAGTTGAAGTGACTGGTAAAGGTAGCTAAAAATGAAATATCAGAAATGAAGGTGGATAGCATTACAGAAAGAACAAAGTGTAGCAACCCACATGGACCTTGTCTGAGGAGAAGCACAGATTGCAGGAGGGAAGAGTTTGGAGGATGCACCACAAGGTCAGAGTGTCTGTACATGGCATGAATATAAACTATTGTTGCAACATCTCTGTAAACAGTTCTCTTAATAAAGGATCGGTTTAATTTTACAAGCATAAGTCCTTTTGTGTTACAATCCAATGTGTGTCAGATAAAAACAAAAATAGCTAGAAAATATTGTCCTCAGAAGAAAACATGAGGGACAGAGAAAACCAATAGAGGACTTCATTGCACTATGATCTGTAACAGAAGCAACACTTCTGCTTATTCATAAAGGGGATCTATACATGTGCCCAACGTCTGCTCTGATGCGTGCTAATTAGCACATCAGAGCAGACTCAATGAATCCTATCTACTGGAGCTAATTAGCATATTCTAGGAGCCTCAGCATCACATGTATTCATTGAACAAACTTTAGTTAAAGCACCCCCGCTGCCAATTTTGAAGTGCAGGATGTTGAATATACAAGACGCTACGTGCACTTGAATTAAAGTTGCTCCCAAGAGCCACTCTAAGTAAAGCATCCTCCACCCCGGAGCATGTGTAAAGACACCCAAAGTTACAGAACAACTGTAATTTAGCCTACACTAAAATTAATTGGGTAGATCTTCCTAGTCAGAGATAGCACTGAGAGGAAAATACTGCTTCTCTACATCAGAACTGGAATTTTACAATACTTTTATCTGGTAGTGTCACATTAGAGAAAATACATGGTATACCTTCAAATAAAATAAGTTGAATGATTCTTGGAAAATTGTACATTTATAATTGTCATACTCAGTTTTGCAGTAGTGAATTTAATTGCCTCTGAAAAAACCCCCTCTCTGACACAGCACCTCCTGACATGCTTCTGGAATGGTGTGACTCGTCTGTGTCCCAGAGCCACAACTGAGCCCCTCTGAATTTATTTTAAAATACCCCTGGGTAAGTGCTGAAGCCACAACTACAATACTGCCTACCACTGAATCCCAGTATTTTATTAGACTTCATTTCTACACACAAATCAACACATTAGACGATAGACTTTTTTTTGCCCAAGTATGTACTACAGATAATGTTCATTTTAATATTTCATTTTTATAGGAGTGCTGGCTGTATATTTGTGGAAATGTTGCAAGGTCAGCCCTTGTTTCCAGGAGTTTCTGGTGCTCTTGAACAACTGCAAAAGATCTGGACAGTGAGTACAAAAACAGCCCCAAAACTGAGAGAAAATGTCAGTAACTCAAACATTTTGCAAAACATTATGTTCTCAGCATAGGTCCTTTACCCAGAGGAAATAATTTGGTTTTAAACTTCCAACCAGTGTGCTAAGTTTTCAGCTGTGTTTTATAAACCATTTTATAGCTGGCAACTTTCTTACAGAGGTAAATCAAAATGACTTTCCTTTGATGCTTGTTGTCTCATCAAAAATTTAAACCCAATTAAACTGACATCAAATTGAAGAAGGTGTACAGTTACTGCAGATCTTGTTCCCTCTTGTTTGCATGCTTCCTTGTCCATAGTATACAGTATATTTTTCTTGTTACAAAGAGATGCTAGTAATTGCCATATCAGTTTACTTTGCTAATTTGTGATTGCAGCACTGAAAATAACAAAACTCTAAAGACACATACCTCTTCCCACTGATTGACATTACCGTTAACATAAGTTGTGGGAGTAAATTCAGACTAGAGATTGTAAAAGTAAATTCTTTGTGGAAACATATGCTGCTAGACATTTATGAAAATTAGAAAAAATAAACAAGGTCTGCCATCATTCTGTGTAGTAGACCCTATTAGGAATTCTAATTTGGGTTTTTCATCTGCTTCCAGTTGGCAGCTAGACTTTGGAACAAAATCATGGGTCTATTGATCTCCCTGGGTAATGGCAAAGAATCTGGGTCTCCTGATTCCTGGGATATCTGGTACTCCAGTAAAAGCAAACAAAGCCAGCAAGAACAGAGACTAGTAAGAGGATTCTAATGATGCCTACCAGGGATTTCCCTATGGGCTACAGAATTTCTAAATGAAAATTCATTTCTGTGTGTCACAACCCAGTGATTTTGGTGCCTCGGCACGGTGGAATTTCCTTGCCACATGAGAGCCTCTTGCACAATAAAGGTTTTCTGTTGTAGCAGAAGAACCTCGGTGCAAGAGACTTCCCGCCAATTTGCAGGATACATTTCTTCCTTGCAGCACAGAAATGCACGGTGCAAAGAGTTCCCGCTATTCGAATGCAAATTTGTGTCCCGCTATTGGCCAGTGCTAAATTATTCCTACGTAGCGGCTAGTAATTGGCTAGCTGGCCGTTTAAAATTTCGTGCGACTTCCGCCCAAGTCGAAGAACTTTGAGCACGCTGCAGAGTCCCTCTAAAGAGATCTGACTTGCGGCTAGCTGATCGATAGACTGATCACCTATCGATCTTTCTTCCCGTCGCCAAGCGCAATCCCAGACGTACCCTTTTCCCGCCGGCTTGATTTGCGGACGGATTAACTGGCTTGGGCCCCGCCAGCTGGAACAACCCACGTGGTTGTTCAGACGACCGGACCATCTGCTACAGGCGGCGTAAGTAAACGTTTTTGCAACCATTAAACCTTGTCTGCCTCTCCATTCACCAGCCCGCCCTGACGAACGAGCAATTTCTAAATCACCTCGAGTCGGCTCTGGCCGTCTGAGACAGTACACAATGTAGTTTTACCCATGGTTATTCAGTACCAAAACAGGGCTATATATTGTGCCTCTGCTTTTTCTGTGTGCATGCACGGGTATGTGCATCCATGCCCTAGGCATAACAACAAGGAAACCAAAATACTCAATTATGGAAAACGACATTGGAGTTAAGCCATCTGCTGGAAATACACAAGAAAAAACAAAATCCAATGACTGAATCTTAGCTAAGTTAAATCTGCAGGGCTCAAAGTGAAAGTGTTCTCATGAAGTCAGCCAGGTTTGTGCATATGCATGAATTAGATCTGGTTATTAAAGAAATGTCATTCACACTTTGTCACTTTTCTCTGTAGAAGCATATTAACCAAGCTAGGATTTGCCACCACTTACTCTTCTTTCTGAAGCATACCTTGCCTCAAGCATATTCCAAGCACTATACTTCCAGAGATTTCAGACCCGAGTTGGTGAAGCACATCTTTTCTAATGCAAGGCGTTGCACTACTAAAAAAAGAGGTGCACTGAAGGATTATGTCAAGTGATCTCTTACAGTTTATTAAGCAGATATACCATACCAGACTCTGGGGGTCCACTAATATATTCTGCCTTATATCAAGAGACATTACATACAGGGAGATCCTAATGGCAAACTCCTTTTCCCGGAGATCTTGATCTCTTTACTCATTCATAAAATTCGTTTCTCAATGATCATTTGCTAGAATGATATATCATTTGCTACTGCCGCAAGCACCTTTGAGCAGATCAGAATGTTATCTGAAAAAAAAAAATTATTGTAGCCTTCCAGCAAAGCTGCAGAGCTATGAGTTCATTCACAAATACCAGCTACAATTTGAGTCATCATTGACAATCTATCTCCTAGCCTCTCATCTTATTACAAGAGATTCATACAGCTCACCTAAAAGATCTACTCTCTTTTTCTTCTCCTATCTACAGCAGATCTACAGGTTACTTAGTTTTTCATTAGCAATCAAGGTGAATTAACATCCTGTTCCCTAGGCTCCTCCAAATAGTCTTACCAAGTTTGGTAAGGGTCTGTGTCCCTTCATTGTGTACTTTCTCTCTAGCATGTTGCTCTATGCCTAGAACCATCTGCCTTTCTTCCATTAAATTTCCACCATCCTTAACCAGGCTTTCCTACACCATTGTCTCAAATCTGTTTAGTTTGGTATTAGATGTAAATTTCACAATACAGATCACAAAGTTTGAGGACTTAATTTTTCAGCAGATGGCTTAATTTAGACAAAGATTAGCCTTCGAACAACAAACCCAGAATACCAAAATTAAGAACTTTGTGCAAGATAAACATTTTGTGGTAGTTTTCTTTTGTTCCATCAGGGAACAAATATTTGCTTCTCTCTACTCAAAAAGGACCGTTATGATCTCATCTGACAACCTACAAAATGCAACCTGAGAAACTGATAAAGTAATTTTTGCAAATCACAAATCCTACATCAATGTCCTCTTCAATCCCTGTACCTCCAGTAATTCTGTAGAAGGAAAACTCTATAATACCAGATTAAAGTGAAAACAGCAAGATCAGTACATTTTGTGAGCCTGAGATTGGAGAGGAGGGGGAGATGCATACAAGGAGGGCATTACAACTCTATTCTCTCCTCTCACTGTGACACAAACAAGAGTCAGCCCAAACTGATCAGCTGCACTCTCTACTACAGCCAAAAAATATACCTTCTCGTACAGTATGATCTAATAGCACTTTTTTTTCTTATTGTACTCAGACGATTTTGAAGAGTTCTCTCAAAAGCAGGCTTAACTGGTGTGGTCCAGGGAATAGAGCACTTTGGGTTCAGCTCTGCTGCCTTACTTTGGACAGGTAATTTCACCTATGCTACTACTCCCACCTTTGCGGATCTTGTTTAGTTAGTAAGAATCTCTGCCTCAAAAAGAACTTACAACCTGTGTTTTACTCAGGCTAGCATAAAAGTACCCCGAAATCTGCTGGGTCTCCAGACAAGTATTAGGCTGCATTTTTTCTACACTGCATGTGTTCCCATGCACCTTCTTTTTGAAAGGCAGAAAAAAAAGACTGTTCCAGGGTTGTGGTTGCCTGTGAAAGAGCAAGTCCTCCCGGAAGGCTGCTTGCAGACATTAAAAAACAAACAAAACCAACATCTGGATGATGGTGTTGCCGGGGACATAGTCTTTCTAGACTTTAAGAAGACCTTTGACACTGTCTCTTACCCCATCCTCATCAATAAATTAAGTGACTGTGGCACTGATGCCTACACAGTTGGATGGGTAAAAAACTGGCTGATGGGGCGCACCCAGAGAGTAGTGGTGGATGGGTTGTACTCAACCTGGTGAGATGTAAGCAGTGGGGTACCCCAGGGCTCAGTCCTCGGGCCCACACTGTTTAACATGTTAATCAGCGACTTGGACAAGGGGGTGGAAAGCATGCTGTCCAAGTTTGCTGATGACACTAAGATGTGGGGCAAGGTGGACACACTTGAAGAGAGAGAGAGGCTGCAAATAGATTTTGACAGACTACAAAAGTGGGCAGATGATAATAGGATGGGGTTCAATGTAGATAAATGCAGGGTACTGCACCTTGGGAGAAGGAGTCCACAGCATACATACAGGCTGGGGAGTTTCCCTCTTGAAAGCACAGAGACAGAACGGGATCTTGGAGTAATTATTGACTCCAAGATAAACATGAGCCACCAATGCCAGACTGCAGCCAGCAAGGCCAGACATACCTTGTCATGCATCCAAAGCTGCATCTCAAGCCAGTCCAGAGAGGTGATACTCCCCCTCTATGCGACTTTGGTCAGGCCGCAGTTGGAGTACTG
>NW_005841883.1:2005594-2042216 GCF_000455745.1 Alligator sinensis | reverse complement strand
AAAGAGATCTGACTTGCGGCTAGCTGATCGATAGACTGATCACCTATCGATCTTTCTTCCCGTCGCCGAGCACAATCCCAGACGTACCCTTTTCCCGCCGGCTTGATTTGCGGACGGATTAACTGGCTTGGGCCTCGCCAGCTGGAACAACCCACGTGGTTGTTCAGACGACCGGACCATCTGCGTCGCAACTACAGGCAGCGTAAGTAAACGTTTTTGCAACCATTAAACCTTGTCTGCCTCTCCATTCACCAGCCCGCCCTGACAAACGAGCAGTTTCTAAATCACCTCGAGTCGGCTCTGGCCATCCGAGACACTGTGACCTACTGTCTCCTAGCCATTGTTTGTCCTGTTGAATGACCTGCAGCTCATCCCACTTAGACTAAATCAATGTGCATGTGACTATTTTTTCACTGCTGTATATTATTGTTTGCCACTGACTTCAGAAAAATTAACCCTTTGTTTTTGTTTACATTTGGTGGCCACTCCTTCCAGCTTCTGGGAAAATCTTTACCTTCCTTTCTGTGGACTTAACCCTCTGCAAGAAGACCTTCCTACAAGTAGAGAGTCCAAACCCCAGAACTCTGGCACTGCAGCAGTAGAAAGATGGTCCTTTGGCCTCCAGCCTTTGTGAATTACCATCTAGTTTTCCCTTCTTAATTACTTTTATGAGCATTCTGCTAGACAGCATTCTGGGTGTCCAGCTAGAACACGTCAACCAAAGACAGATAGGTGATCCAGGAGCTTAGGGCAATAAGATAAGAGTTCAGTCTTTGTAACAATATGTTTGATGTTTCTTTCCCAAATAAGAGAAATGGAGCAATGAACTACTAAACAAACAAAAACAATCCATAGTTGGCCAGTCCAACTAAAAAGGCTCAAAGCAAGGACAAGGTTCAAGATTCTCTAGTATGAAAAAAAGATGTCCTCCCATTGATAGAGGGACAGCAGCTTGACAAATATCCTATGGTTCTATAGTCAAAGGATGATTGGGCCAGTTTCATATATACAGTATTATAACTACCTCTGTGGTTTAATATACTTTATTCTGTAAAGGACAGAAATAATATTTAAGAATAAGGAAGGAAGTTCTGAGTGCCATGAAATAGTAAATATATGACAAAGATGGATTCAAGTTGTTATACTTTCACATCTGGAAGAGTGCATTTAACCTAGATTTTCAATGCTGATTTGGAGTGTCCCCCTTGAAACAGCTTGGGTGCATGAATTTTAGAAATGTTTTGCATCTTCTAACAAGTCAGTTCCTTTAAAATACCCAGTTTTGGTTTAAAAAAAATAAAGGCATTCAATATCACTTCAGAAAATCTTGGTGTGCAGCCTTTGTGTCTGATTAGTTTTTCTCCTAGGGCTGACTGAATAAACACCACCAAGGTATTTAGCTGGCTGGTAGGTGTAACGATGGTTACGTTCAATGAGCATAGGTATATATCAATGAAAAGAACCAAACAATGAGCTTTATTTTGGAGCAGTACGTAAATTTCTGCAGACACTTAATCTAGCTCTGACTGACTATCTTAACTGAGGGAAAATCTCCCAGTTCTTAACTTCTGTAGTATTCTAAGTAAGGGAGTGTCTCTCAATTATAACTTCTATCACTATAGTGGGCAGTCGTGGCCCTATAAAATATTCTATAAAATATGCATTGATCCAATTGTATCACTGGGGCTGAGACTGTAAGTGAAATATATTCTACAAAACCTTCTGTTGTACTTTCTTGTAGATAGTAAGTGGGTTGAGCTTAAGATAATTAGTCCAAGTTTCCAGGTGTGATATATGGATTTTGCATCAGATAGCTATATATTTATGATCAGCTTTTTTGCTGCTACTGATTTCAGTGAGGCTCCATTAAAGTGGATACAGGGATCTACCACTCTGCTTCTAAGATTGGCTGGCTCCAAACTATTGTAAAAAATGCTACTCAGCTAAGGCACATATGGAGGATACCTCAATGGACTGCTTTCTCAAAGCAGCTGTAGCACAGGGGAAGAAAAAGGCCTCCTAGGTATGTTATATAGCATTTGTGTGAATTCATAATAAACCAATTTTTTTTATGAATTTTGATGAAGGTATTGCAATCTACTCTCAGGAAACAAAATCTAGGGCACCACAGACGCCCAGAACTGGACAAAGTATGCACTACTACCAGTTCTGGTGCCTGTAGCCATCATACTATGGTACTGAGGGCAGGCTAATTACTAGGCCTGTGCAAATAGGGAACTATTCAATTTGGGCTCAGATTCAGCCAATTCGGATGCCAGTGTTTCAGTTCGGAGCCCCGAATCGGTTTCCCACTTCGATCTGGCCAAATCGATTCCAAAGCTTCAGAGCTGATTCAGAAATTCAGCCATAGGGTATTAATGGGGAATCAATGAAATATCTATAACTTTGTTGTTTTTTTGTCCAATTTAGATTAAACTTGCAGGGGTGGTACCCTCTGCTAAGGGCATGAAGTCTACCAAGTTTCAAGAAGATAGGTGCAGGGGTTTGGGGGAAACTGCACCCCAAATTCTTGAAAGCAAAACTCATGTTGTGTTTGTATTAAGCCACCACAGGGTCAGAACTGCAGGGATGGTAGCCCCCGGTGAGGCCACAAAACCTGCTAAGTTTCAAGGAGATAGGTGCAGGGGTTTGGGGGGAACTGCACCTCAAGCTGCGGACAAGCAAAACTCGTGACATGGGTGACACCGTGTGTGTTAAGGCGCAGCAGGGTGAAAGCTGCAGGCCTGCTAGCCCCTGCTGAGGCCACAAGGCCTGCCAGCTGCCAAGGAGATAGATGTGGGGCTTCTGGGTTCTGGAGCCCTGCACCTCTACCTGGTGACAGGCAAAACTCGTGACATGGGTGCTTGTGCAACTGTGTCTGTCTTGGGGCAGAGGGGAGGGAAAACTACTGCAGGCCTGGCTGCTAGGCCCTGCTGCAGCCACAAAGCCTGGCAGCTGTTAAGGAGATAGATGCAGCAGGGTTCTGGGGCCCTGCACTCCTAGCTGTGGACAGACAAAACTTGTGTCATGGGTGCTTGTGCAACTGTGTCTGTCTTGGGGCACTTGATTGTCTGTATTGATTATTTCCTCTCCTTAGTTTGTGGTTTTGTAGGTGTTAATCCTTGCTAATTAACTTGCCATCTAGTAGCTACTAGTAGTTAGCTACTGTGTATTGAGCTGGTCCCTGAGTGAATCGTGATTGGTTGGTAACATAGTAGCTTAGCAGTCAGGCCTGCAGTAGTCCCCTTGCCCCCCCTCTCGGTGCCCCAAGACAGACACAGTTGCACAAGCACCCATGTCACAAGTTTTGCCTGTCAACAGCCAGAGGTGCAGGGCCCCAGAATCCAGAAGCCCCCGCACCTATCTCCTTGACAGCTGGCAGGCCTTGTGGCCTCAGCAGGGGCTAGCAGGCCTGCAGCTTTCACCCTGCTGTGCCTTAACACATGCAGTGTCACCTGTGTCATGAGTTTTGCTTGTCCGCAGCCTGAGGTGCAGTTTCCCCCAAACCCCTGCACCTATCTCCTTGAAACTTGGCAGGCTTTGTGGTCTCACCAGGGGCTACCATCTCTGCAGTTTTCACCCCACTGTGGCTTACCACATACACGTGACATGGGTTTTGCTTTCAGAACTTTGTGGCACAGTTTCCCTGAACCCCTGCACCTATCACCTTGAAACTTGACACACGTCATGCTCTCAGCAGAGGCTACGATCCCTGCAAGCTTCATCTGAATCAGCCAAAAGGCAACGAAGTTATAGATATTTAATTGATTCCCCATTATACCCTATGGCAGAATCTTTTCCAAGTCAATTCAGAAGCTCCAAATCGATTCGGAAAGCCTAAAGCTTACCGCGATTCAATTCGGATTTGTAGATTCAGCCTCCAAATCATCCAAATCATCTCTGAATCCGAATCATGATCCGAAGCTTTGCACAGCCCTACTAATTACCTCTGCTAAGAGGCAGAAAACATCTGTGCTGCTTCTCAGTCGTGAAGTTTCCCACAGCTACTTTCTGAAACAAAAGCAGCTTAGCCACATTTACATTGCACTGTGCTAAGGCTAATTAGATCTGTTTGTACTACAAGTAATTGGTGCTAAGAGGCAGAGCAATTAGCCTACAGACAGCACCTCCTAAACGTGGTTATGGTATTTCCCATTCTGAAGGTAGCCAGAAGTCAACCCAGAAGCAGTGTGGTCATACTCCTAGGGCGCATCTACATGTTGCCCTATGGCGATGTTGTTACTGCACTGTGCTTTAGTACTTCCTTTTGGAAGAACTGAAGTGTGATGCATGGTTATTTTTAGCATGCTTCGCTGTAATGATGCACTATAACAGAGGAGTGTGATGCTACAGCACAGTAGCTGCTGGACATGTGTAGACACCTGTGGATACTATGTCACCATGGCACGTTGCTATGGCGATATAGCATCATGTATAGATGTGCTCTTATAGTACCAAGCAACAGGTGCAGTAGACACAGCAGGATGTTGCCTGGAACTAGTTCCGAAAGAATTTATCAAAATTATGACAAAATTTTCATTTCAGGCAGTTTCTCAGGGACACCAGGACAGCTCTCTGAAAATCAGGACTGTCCCAGAAATTTCAGGAGTTAATCACATTAAGTGAGAGCTCTGGCTAGTCAGCCTTTGACTTTTCTGTACCCTGACTTTTTTCCAAGACTGTGGTGCAGGAGGATATTTTTCACCCATCATATTTAGCAGGTTTGTATAATGTTGCAAATTAAAATTAATTTGTACACAGAAGATTATTTGTACACAGAAGATGTTTGTTGCACAAACTAGTGTCAGAGAACAGGATTTAGTTCTGGATATAGTCTCTAACTAGTAGATACATACACATACACACACACACACACACACACACACACACACAATCATTTTTTATATATATATTGTAACCGAAAAACATAGGATTCAGACTTATAATTAGAAATCTACTTAAATTGTGGTTTCACAATTTTTGCAGAAACTACAAAAAATGGCAGTTTCTACAATCAACACAAAAAATAGTAATTCCCACAACTTTGCATAGAATTTCCTGCCCAACCAAATAAAGCTTACCAGAATACAAAGAAAGTGCGGCAACTCCTGCAGCCATACAGCACATGGCTAGAGGGAGAGCTACGGAGAGACTAAGTTAATGATGATGAAGACCAATCGAATGCACCAGTCAGGAAAGTGAAAAGGTTTTGACACCATCTTTTAAGAAGTGAGATGCAATGCTGCAGTCTGAAGATAAGCGATTGGCCTCTTGGCCAATCAGCAGTGAGGGGTGGGGCCACTGGGGCCCTTGGCCAATCAGCAGCAAGGGGGAGCTCACCTCAACAAGACCATGAAATCAGCAACCTGCAAAAATCCCTTCCTCTTGCCACAATTTAGATAGGTCCCTAGTTACACCTCCTTTATTAGCCTAGGGCTTCACTTTCCATTACTGTTTTTTAGGTTGGAATGGAATTAAACATACAACAGGTGTGGAAATAAAAAGAGGGTTTTATATTTACTATGTTTCAGATTCTGTAGCTCTTTGACAGGAACTAGATGTCAGTCAGATTGGTTTTAGGATACATGGGTGGTTCCTATTTGGGAGAGCAGGTGAAAGAATGAAGAATTCTGTTCAGCTGAGTGCCATAATTCTACCTGTTGGTCAAAACTGAAGTGCTGCTATTCCCACATAACATATAGGCTATATCTGTAAGTCACAATGCAGTGTCTTGATTTGACCCAGGGATTTGTTAAAACTGGTTTGAAGTTTGCAGAGAGGACTTGTAGATGGTAATCGCCAGAGTGCATTTGTTTAATTAACTAAATGCAGCCCCTACCATTGTAGATCCACATACTAGAAACTGGACCCAAATGTCATGGCTTGGAACCAGCTGTGCCAGTTTGTATTATATGTGGATATTCTGGGCTCCAATTTAGGCAGAAATTCAGCTAAACACGTGCTTATACCCAATTCATCCATACACAGCAATGTGCTTAAAGGTCTATTCACATCCTTAAGTTGAGTCCAGTTCAGCCATGTTCTAAATACTCTCAAACAGCATTTACATCATAGGTATTAAAAGTGCCTTGTTACCCACAAGGGATACTCAGCCTCTGGAAAAATTAGGGCCTGAATTACAGCAGCAACCATGCTTCAAAATGTCCACCTAGATTTTAAACACTCCATATTTGGGGGATTTCAGATCCAGTGTTTTGATGCAACCTGTTACAGAGATAAAAGACTACTACATAATTCTAGATTCAAATGTCAAGTGTTCTGTTCCCACAAGAGAATGTAGGGGTTTGCACTTCTGTGATTTGTTCTGTAACAAACTATAGTTATGGGTCCTATCTGCGCTACAAGCACACTATCCATGAATTGCAATAGCCTCACCCAAATCTGTTATTCTAGCTGCTCTTTCCAACTTGCAGATTATAGTAACTGTCATCACTGCTCTTTTAGGGTTCCCAAAATACAAGTGAAAAATGCAAATCAGCTTACCAGAGATCTGCTACCTGTATCAATCATATTCTGGACTTTTTCTGCCTGTACTGTATTTGATAGAATTGCCAACCATCACAATTTTACTCCAAATCTTGCAACACTTAATATTTTTCTTAAAGCTCTAGCTCCCGTTGCCTACTTATTACATGAGAGTAGCAACTTTCATTTCAAAGAAAAGTACATTTCTAGATCGTATAGTTATAGGGAAAAAAAATAAAACCTAATGCAAATGTAATTTAAAGATTATGCCCTCATGATCTTTATGGCAATCTCATGATTCTTTGGGGGCATGAATCCTGATTTTTTTAACTCTGGGGGTTGGCAGTATTGTTTTATTATTTTGTGTCATATTCTAAACGCTCCTGGGCATGGACTTTACTTGTTTAGCATAGCTCATTAACAGAGAATTAGACACAGTACTTTTTGCATGTAACAAATAATAATCTTCACACTAAACAGCTGCTATTTCAAACAGAATATGTACATAGATGTGCTCGAATCCATAGTCTTCAGCAGCAAAAGCAAACTTTAGAGACACTTTCCTGAAGGGTACTGAGCCACATAAAGATTCATAATTCAAGGCAAGAGGTGTAATTGAGGCTCAGCCACTCTCAAAACTGGGCCCTGAATTATTTTTAGTACCTGTCAGTTGCTCTCTTTACCATCTTTTCTTTTTCATCTCAAAACAGCAGGGGTCTCTATCCCAGTGACAGTGTGCAGCCACTGAGTGCATATCATGTGGTGCGAGTACAACTGGAGACAATCACTCATCAATGCAATCCAGGCCCTAGGGGGACACCTTTAGCTGTAAACAAGTCTGTACAATGTGACCCTGTTATTGGAAATACAGTGCAAATGACATCTGTCAGTGCAGCTGCATATGTACGCTGACATTCCCAGCAGCAGTGACATTAAGGTTTGGAAGGTCCCTTTTCATTAGAAAATCAACAGTACTAAAGAAGCTCAGTCCTTTGCATACAGAACCAGGTTCCAATTTTTTAATGTTGGTGCACATCCAGGGATTGTGACTGACTTCCAAGGCATTACTCTGGATTCACAACCAGTTAACTGAAGTCTAAATGGTACACACCTACTGTATGGAGGTACTTGCAAACAACATTTATTTCTGTTCTCTCTCTCTCTCCCTCTCTTGTTTTGCACAGATATTGGGGGTCCCAAGTGAGGGCACATGGCCAGGACTTTCCAAGCTTCCCAACTATAAGCCAGGTATGATCTCATTAAGTGTGACTCCTGAATCAGTTATACTCTTCATTTAAAAATGCTGTGCTATACAAATACCAGGGGACCTTGTTCTAGGCTCTAGGGAATCCCTAAAAATAGATATACATTAGACTGATTTAGCATTTTGTTGTCTGAAGTGCTAAGTCAGTCTCAGCCCTTCAGCTTAAAGGGCCAGCATCGCCTATTATTCCCTGGAGAAGTTGAGAGGTACCTCGGGGTATGGCTTATCTGCCCTATTTATTCTTTTACAGATGACCTATGAGGCCTTTAAGCCCAATTTTTAAAGGTCATTTCCCCATATTCTGAAGTGGGCAAGGTGAGAAGTCTGTGTGATTTATAAAGCTAGTTTCTTTTATTTTAATGCAGGCTGGTTGAGAAGTCTGTGTCCTGAACTTCAAAGGGCCAGTTGTCTCTTATTTTGATGTGGGCAGGTTGAGAAATATGCTTTGAAAAGCAGGCTCTCTCACTTGCTCTTTTTTTTTTTTTTTTTTTTTTTTGTTTAATGTTTTCTCCTGGGATATCTTTCAGAGCAATATATCCAAGTGTCAGTGAGGGGGAAATGATGAGCACCAATTCTTAGCCTCTCAGCAGGATCATTCTCTAAGAGAAATATAAAAGTGAAATATTAAAAACCCTGAAACGTGAAATCCATCCATCTACAGACTTAGCCAGTCTCTCTCATTCTCACCCTGAAAGGTGGGAGGGGGAATCTATCTAGAAAAAATAAGAGGGGGAGAGAAAAGAAGAGGTTCGAGCCAAAGTTTTACAGGTTTAGTAGAGCATAGTAACACCCGTTCAAAGAAGTGGGTGTTGCTGTGTGACCCATTCCAAGATGCCCCTCCTTTGAATCTGGTGCATGAACACTAAACATCCCCCATTTTCACATGCTAACTGTGATTGGCTGAACAATAACCTGGTCTCACATTCTGAAGCCTTGGAATCTTTCACACAAATAACTGAAACATATTAATCAAGCTGGCGTGAAATGGGAATGTGCCGCCATCCTGCCATCAGCAGTAAGTTAGTTTGGATAAAGAGGGAGCAGAGCAGAACAGACTGGGAGAGGAAAAGAGCTGTTTTCCTCATTAAGGGTTGGCTTGGGGTGATTGTCCCAGACTACTCGTGGAGTAGGGAAATACTGAAATAAATACAAATGGCACAGTCTAATCCCAAAGAATTTTCTGACGAAAATGCTCAAACAGACCACATCCAGACGAGCATGGCTGTGTGATATTTGGCACTGCAGACATATCTGTAGTACCACATACCATGCAGTCAATTGTTCGTACTGGAGGTTTTTGACCCCAGGAGATCCCGCGCAATAAAAAAGCAGGGTGGTGCACATGGGGACATTATGTGCCACCCAAAACCAGAGCCTGGCCAGCTGGAGCCATGCTCTGGTTGCCAGCCAGGCTCCAAGCAATAGGATTGCTGCTGCTGCAACCCTAGGAGGCCACCGGGATCCCAGATAAGGTTGCTGGGGCCAACCCAGTGCTGGCTCCAGCCTCCCCCACCCAGGGTACACGCCAGAGGTGTGCCACTGCTAGTTGTCCCTGGGGAACCAAACATACACACTTCTGTGGAGGTGGCCACAAGCTGATATATTTAGACCTACTTGCAGGTAAAAGCACTTCTAAGATTTAGCACCAGCTCGGACTCCACCCTGACCAAACTGATGCGCTCAAATGCTGCCTTCTGTAGTTATAGAGGACACTAAAGGCAGCAGAACTGATACAGCTCCACTGTAGGAGAGGAAGGGATGTCATGATTCTAAGTGATCTTGGAGTTTGTTTGGTAAAAAATGAACCAGGCCTCCTTAAGCAGTCCTACTTGGTTGTATGACCACAGTCACTGGATTGGTTTTAATCAATTAGAGAATTTCATTAGACTAGGCATGCTCTAGAAATCCTTGTGGGCAGAGTTGAGCTCCACTGTGCCATAAAGCATAGCTCCATAGAAGTCTACAAGGTTGAGTGCTTTTGTGGGTGAGGCAGATGAGAGGAACAGGGGCTGGTGGGCATATCCCCACAGAAGTGTCCTTGAAGGAGGAAAGGGGGAGGAGTGCTGCTTCAGTCCAGGGTGAGATGCTGAAGCCACTACGATGTGAACTGGGGAGAAGCATTCCTTCCCTCTCCTTAGAGGTCACTGGAATGGCTCTAGCAACCACCCCAGCTGCTCTAGCTGTAAACCAGAGATGGTGTTTGCCTCAAAATCAGGAATATATGAATCGGTTTGGATAAAATAAAAATAAAGCCAGGCATTTGCCCTACCCAGAACTGAATCAAACTGTTTCTGATGAGGTTGGGGAGAGGGGAGGAAGTGGTATGGAAACATCTCATTGTTTAAGTGTATTTTCCATTTTCATGCTCCTCTGCACTTCAAATTTCCTGCCTGAAGCAAAAGTACTGCTGTCCCTGCAATATGCTCATCCTATGGGGAGATCCTACCAAAGAACCTTTTCTCTTGAGATTATTTCCAGCCTAGTTGTGCTGGGATCGTTTAAATAACCAAAGTTCTGAGTGGCTGCCCAAATCTAAATGGCAAAATGGTTTTAGCTAGCCCCACCAATGTTCCCAGCACTGCACAATAAGCACAGGTAACAAACAAATAGGTCCTTGCCTAAGGCAAAGAAGAAACACAGCAATAACAAAGCACCAAGAGTGCAACCCATCTTTCATTGAAGTTAATGACAGAACTCCCATTGGATTCAGTAGTCTAGGATCAGCCCTGGAAGGGCTTATGGATTGGCGTGTCTGGAGAAATCTTTTGAAACAACAGTTCTAAACCTTTAGAGGTTTGTCTGACTGCTCTGGACTTAAATGTGTTTTGCTGCCGGCCTTGAACAAGGGGGAAGCAAGTCGCATGAGGGCCCAGGAGATAAGGTTCCTGCGCACAGGCAGAACAGACATGGCTTCACCACAAAGACAGCACCCTGCCTTCAATGCAGTATCCTTTGCAAAGGGAGAAATGCGCTCCTTTCAAAGCAATTCTAAATTGGACCCTCTCCTAAAGAAAAACCTGTTCTTTTCCTACATAAATTCAACACAACTGTCTTGTGCACCAAAACCTCAATCCCTGTCTAAACACAAGTAAACAGAAAGGCTGGGCAAGGGATTCTTCTTCAGGCTGCATAACTGTCCCTAGACAGCAGCAATGTCCACAGTCTTTGTATTCTCCCTTCCCAGAGACATTGGCTAGTACTCACAGCAGTGGATCTAGCAGCTATGTCTTTATTCTGACTATACTTGCACCGGTACAGAACCGGTCCCTGCAGCACGCAGAAGGTGTATAAAGCCCCTTCTTGGCTACACTGTGGCCCAGGCCCCCTCCACATAGAAGCCCCTGTACCTACAATAGCACTGGCCAGACTTTGCCCTGCACCCATCCGTTTGTTGGGTCTGACCTCTCTTGTTTTGCTTCCTCTCTGAGAGGCACTTGTAGCTCTGTTAACACTATTTTTGAAAGCTCTCATGCTGTGTAAGCACAAATCCTTGCATTAATCTACTGCTGTGTTCATTTTACCAGGCTGAAAAGCAGAGAGTTTAAATCCCTTCTAAACCCCAGTTGCGGCATTGGAAAGCCAGTGTCTTGATCCTGCTCCACTAATGGCTACAAGTTTGAATCTAGACAGCAGGGGTCAAGGGCAGGAAAGGATTAGGAATCAGAGCACATAGCATTAGCCAAAAATTTTGCCAAACTGGAAATGAGTGCATGATGCACTGAGTTTTTCACATCTCTTCCCTTTGACACCTGAATTCCAAAGGAAAGAGAGTGGTTTATAAATTCTTACAACTTGGCTGTAACTCTATATGTCTTAAATCCTCCTTGATTTATTGCATGAGCTGCCAGAAAATATACAGTGTTGTCTTCGTTAGTTTGTGTAACTTTGTTTATGAGGGCAGAACTTTACGAGAGTTCTTCACATGTAACGATTAGCTTTAAGTTAAAAGAGCACAATGGCATAATTTCTCAAATGTCTGCAGGCTTTAGTAACAGGCATGGAATTTAAAAGCTTCCAGAAATTAGCTTTTCTTCCTCCAAAGGTAGAGGCTTTTAGTGTGTCATGCTTTTCAAGTTTCCACCAGCAGATGGAAGCAAGAAGCAACAAGCATTGAAACACCAATGTCAAATGACATTTTTCAGAGTACATATGAAGTCTGAGCTCTCAGCATGTTTTTTTTTTTATTTCACTTTTTTATGCTGATGCTTCATATAACAAGAGATCTCTATGGAATAGAAAGAAATTGAATTCTGAAATGATGGAAATCTTTATTGTCATAATAAACTATAGGTGGCTTTGGTCCCAAACATATAACAGCCCTAAGATGCAGTATGGCCAACCTCCAGGGAGGCTTCCTTTCTGTCCGGTATTGGTTATGTACTGTAATCTAATGGAGGTCACACAGACAGAGTCCCAATTTTGTCCTGCTGCACAAGCAGTTTCACTGATCAGAGGGAAATGTTTTCTTGTGGACAGCTGCAGACATATCACCGTCATGTAGCAGTACTGGTATGATTTTCCCACAATATAAATTGGGAATGTTTACTCATTTTACATTTGTCCTTTCCATTTACCTGCCTCATTGTCAGTTCATAAGCCACCTCCACCTTAGTTTTCAAATAGGGAGATATTTTCTAATTAGCATTCAATGTATTGTACTGTCACAGAAAATAATCAAATCTCTTGAGTGTGTAAGCTCTGCACCCATTCTTAAATAAATCAATCAAGCATACAGGGTACCATTGTATTTTAGATAGATCTTCATCATATATTATTTGATCAGTATTTTATCTAATTTGTTGATAATGGGGGTCCAAATATCTTTGCATTTTTTATCTTTGCATTTTTAGATCTGTCTTAGTCTTTGACTCTGAGAACATATTTACCTGGCTGTTTGTACTGTGCTCTAAACAATAGGGTATCAGTAGTTTATATTGGTTTGTCTACATGGGGACAGTTGGGGAAAGTTAATCTGAACTAATTTTTAAAGTAAATTAAACTGCATTAAACACCAGTGTAGACAGTGCAGCTTAATTATTTCAGTGTAAATTTCCATCTTTAGTTAATTCGGATAAATATTCCTGATTATCCCTGTGGAGACGAGCCCTGAGGACACTAGGAACTAACAATAGTGAGAAGTAGTTAGCCTGTGTGAATTTAAAGTTAGGCAAAGTGCAGGGCAGACGGGCACTTTATTGAGTAGACTAGGGGTCTAAGATCCAGCTCATGGGTCTCATAACCCTGTGCACCGCATGCAGGATGTGGCAGCCTGGCAGTGTGCAGAGCTAGTCTAGCACATGCTGTGTGCAGTGTGCAGGGTTGGACCAGTGCCATAGGCACTACATGCAGCACAGGGACCTGGTCAGGGGTGTATGCTGCATGCGGCATCCATGCTAAACCAGCCCCGCAGACTGTCCTTGCACACCAGATCCAACCAGTGCATTTTAAAAATGATCACTCCTATGAAGATATTTCCAGCACTCTGGTACTTAAACAGTAATAAATCCTGTCAAAACTTGCATTAAGGTTGGAGCTTGGCAACCGTGATGGTCTAAGACATATGCAACAAGCCAGGGGTTATTTTGGTGATATCTTTTATTGGATCAGCTCTATAGTTGGAAGAGATGTTAGACAAGCTTTTGAACACAAAAGGTGCGTCTACACAAAACTCTTTACTGCTCCTTAGACTAATCTACCGCACAGTAAAGTGTCAGTGTCTACACATGCATGGGACTTACTGCGCAGTAAATTAGGCTAATGCACTGTTAGCTAGTACAACAAACACAGGTACTAGATTAACAGTGCATTGGCTACTGCACAGTAGCACACATGTAGACACTGACCGGGAGCAATTTCCTTGTGGTCAGCCTAGGTAGCTGAGCTCTCTGTCCCCAATCCCAGCTCTTGTCAGCTCCCAGCTCCCCCAAACACAGGCGGGGAGCAGGAGCTGACTGGGGCATGCACTGCACAGGCAGTGACAGGACTGAGGGGACAGAGAGCTCACCTGTTCCCATGCAGCGCACACTCTAGTTGTCTCCCAGTCCCCACACATTCCCAGGGGGAGCCAGGAGCTAAGCAGCACTGGGACCAGGCAGAGAAATGAGGGGGAAGTGGTGGGGTGGGGGTGGGGAACATGAAGGGGAAGCAGCATCAGTTGGCACTGCTTCCCCCTTGCAGCTCCAGCCCCCTGGTCCCTGGAGCTACTGGTTCCCTCCCCACATTGCCCCAGTCCCAGCACTGCTTTCCCCTCCCCTATCTCCCCCCAGTCCTGGTGCTGCTTTGGGCACGGTGCATTGCTCCAAGCCAGTGCCACTGAGCCTCGATCCCAAGCTCCTCACGGCTGGGAGCTGTCCTCCACCCCCAACAGAGCACAGGCCTGTTCCCCAGAGCACAGGCCTGATCCCCGTGCCCCCTGCCAACCCAGGGCTGGCACCCGGGAGAGCCTGGAGCTCCCCCTGGCTGCTGCAGGGGGGGCATGGCAGGGCAGGGAGGCAGGATCAGCCCTGGACCGAACTGCTCCCATTAGGTGCATCCCGATGAGCACACACATGCAGGGGTATGAGTTTCTCACAAGACAAATAGCAGCGGCACATATTTGTGCCACTGCAGTTTGTCCCTCAGGCATGCCCCTGCATGCACACTGTGGCATGTGGCAAAGTGACCTGGGTAGAGGAAGGGAGGATGAGGCCAGTAAGTGTGCTGGTCCCAGCAGCCTTACCTGGGGTCCTGGGGACCTCCTGGGGTAGCAGGGGAACCAAGCTAGCCACTGGGAGCCCAGCCAGCAGATAGTGTGGCTCTGGCCAGCCAGGCTCTGGTTTCTGGGAGTGCACACTGCTGCCACATGTGCTACACCACTTTTTTTAGTGGCTTTTTTTTTTACACTGGGATCTCTTGGTGTTAAAAAAAAAGCCACTGCACTGCAAATTAGCAGCATGGTGAACAGGTGCACATACACCGTGTGCAGTTTGCGACACCTTACTTTGTGGCACCATAAACCGCATGGCTGTGTTCATGGGGATGTGCCCACTGTTAGCACATTTGCTCCTGATAGGGGTGCACGTGTAGGCGTGTGCATGGGAGCTCTTTAATGAGCCTGAATTTTCTTTGCAGAAAGCAAGAAAATTCTCCAGGTCTGGATGGGAAAGCTTGTATAATAAACTTGCATTGGCATTTACTAATAATGGCTTCATTAGCACTTGGAGGTAGCAGTTTCTGAAGTAGTCAGTGTGGTAGAGATGCTATCTTTTATTAGAACAACTAGTTAGTTGCAAAAAAAATAGATAGATACTTGAACAGGGAGAGACAGTGGACCTGATTCTGTAGTACTTTGTAATTTGAGCCAGGTCCTAGTTCTGGGACTATTTTGTATCTTTCCAGTGGCAGACGAGCACAAATTAGAGCATCCTTGACACTGCTCCAATTTGTACTGGAACCTGAACCACCCCAAATCCAGTCACAGTATCAGGTCATAAAGTTTGCATGTAGTTTCCTTCCAGCTTCCTGATAGCATGACTCCACTGCAATCACATGGCCATCATTTTCCCAACCCAACATTAGCTCTACTACCTCCCCTACCTTCAAAGACGATGTTACAGAGGCCTGGTTCTGGCAGGGTGTGCCTATCACCGCACCAACCAGAAGCAGGTTTCTAAGACAGTGAGGGGCAGCCAAAAAAAATTCAATGTAGTGTCAGACTACATGAACTTTTTTTTTTTAAATTTAATTTGTATCCGCAGCCAAATTAGCCAAAACTTATTCCTAATCCAAGTGTCCAGAACCATAAGTGACCCTACTACCAGCAAACATCCTCCACCTGCACTGGGGCCTCATATGTTTCCAAAACATTTGGCGGGCATCCTACTTGCAGGCCCAAGCCCAAAGGCTTGGGGTTCAGATGCCCCCAAGTTTTGCTTGCCCTCAGATCAAGCAAGGGAGGAGACTCCCATTTCCATACAGTGGGCTTAAAGCCACTGTACCTCGGCGGGGACTGGACCACTCCAGAAGAGCAGTTCTCCTGGGGTGCGGTTCAGGAAAACTGCCTTCTTGGACACAGATACATGGTATTTCCCCTGCCAGGTTAAGAAGTCACTACACTTGTCCTGAGCCTTCAAGAGGCATGAACTTTTCTGTAAATCCTGTTACATTTAGAGGTGGAGCAATGAACAGCCATTCCCTCTGCCTATATTGCTTTCTCCTGAAAGGTTCCTGTAAAAATCTGGTCAGAGACCTGAAAGCAAAGGGTGGGTGGGACAGTGCTGCAGTAGAAAGGATGAGATCTTGCCCGCGGAGCATAGAGAGGTGGCTCTCCTATAGTAATTAATCACTCCCTGAATTGTGCATCTTTGAGTTTCCTTCTTTCTTTTGTGTTTTTTGGAAAAGAGGTGAAGTATTTGAGTTGGAGCTATGTAGATCTCCTCTGTGCATACTCTATGTGCCTGTGATTTCTTCAAACACCAGCATTTGAAAAGCCAGTAAGCAGACTGGGGCATTCCCAAGACAGTGAAGAGGGTATGAGAGAACTACTGGTCTGTCAATTCATAAGTTATTTATTAGGTGAGAATTCTCAGGATGTTCTTAGAATAAACCTGCTATTTCTATTTAAAAAGCACACCTTTCTTAAGCTTTTATTTATTCTTCTCTTCGACCCTTCTAACAACCTACTAAATATTACATTTTCCTGTAAGAGTGACCACTAGTTTGAAGGAAGCTCAATTCTGATTGTATTTTTCTTATAAATCAATGTGCAGTTACATTTTATGGCAGCTAAGTTGGTGTAGTAACAGTTCTATCACTTATTATCTTAGTTCAATAGCAGCAGTCTGGTGGTTATGGGACTTCTGCTACGGTTACATTAAGTACTGCAGAGGAATCCAGCAGCATTGTAGTAAACGTATGGTAACTATCCAGCTGGTAATCCCAGACTCTGAATCAACATGTTTAATATTAGTAAGACTATAGTGCTGCCAGTGAGAGATTGTGCTACACATAAAAGAGTTTTCTGGTGGAACCAGCCCTCAAATACTTCAGTGGGAATTTGGCTTGAAAAAAGACTCCAGGAGTGGGCCTAAAATTAAAGTTCTGGTATAGTTCTGCCTTATCTTTAGCTTTCATACACAGAACCAGCCCTGCAGTTTGTGTGGGCAGCTGTGCTCCAGGTATGTTTGTACCGATTCCCCGCTTAGGGATAACCCAAGGGAGGCTTGACTTATCTGAAATTTGGCACAAGTCCCTTCTCAACAGACACTTGATTCAGGCTGTCCTAACCACCCTTAAGCCTGCTATCCCTGCAAACTATGGATGTTATCCACCCTGGAGCCTGCTGAGCCCCAGATACCACTTAAACTCCAAGTAAGTGATGTTTTGAGTTTCACATGATGCACAGGGTAAAGGTGGGGGATCTGCACAGCATTCTGCAAGCAGCACTGGCTGACAGGAGGCATCCTACCAAACACAGTTGTGTTGTGCCTCAGTAATCCCTGAGTCTCTGCAAACCTGCTGAAGGACATAAGGGGCAGTGGAGGAGGCTGCTTGCATTTTTCCACCTCATTATGCTCATCAAAGGCCCAAGCGCAGCCTTATGGCTCTAAATATGACTACACTGAACCAACAAATTATCTGATGTAAATTGGCGTAGTCCTATCGAACTCAACGGACTAGATCCTCACATGGTATAAATCACGGTCACACTGCTGATCAAAGCAATCCTACATCAATTTTCATCAGTGGTGAATCCGGCTCACTGAAATTACAAACCACAGAAAACTGCACTGTAGAAAATAATGGCTCCTTTGGAGCCATTACTGCCTGCTGAGCACCCTCCAGCTGCAGGAAATCTCACATTAAAAATTATCATTAAGACTTTGGGACTTAATGGTTGTGTAGGTGCAATATTTCTTTTTCTTTGTATATAAAAATGGAATACAATGAATCCTGCATATAATTTTGTAGAAAGCTAAACTTCACTGTACAGTGAAGTGGAAGGAAAGCCCTGAACTGTACCAGTGCTCTGCAGTAAATACATAGCAGTTCCTGTGACAGGTAGCCTCTACACCGTTTGCTAATAAAAATGTCTTCATTTAAATAGCTGTCATTATTCCAGACCTGTGACATTAAATTAATTTTTTTCATCTAGAAACAAGCAAAAGAACATCTGAAAAACCTATTATTACCTTCTCAATGTATAAAAGAAAAAGTTTCCAATTGTTTTGGTAGTGTTAGAGTGATGTTTTAGCTGTGATGATCCAGCTGAGGTCACTTGAGGGAGAATGCCTAGCATTCAAAATCTTGTTTGACTTATCCCATCCATGCAGTTGGTCCAATAAAAGATCATCCAAAAATACTCTTGTTTCCACTTGTCTTGAAATTGGTCCAATTAAAAATAACAAAAAGCAACCAAGTGCGCTCTAAACTGCAAAGTTCGCAAGATTTCAGTTTAATAGGAATGTTTAAATGAGTGGCTATGAAGCAAACACAAGAGTAGGAACCCCCAAAAACAAACCTTAGCTGTAGAGAGAAAACATTGCATACATACAGGGCCAGATCCTAAAGCCCTTACTCAGGCCCCAGTGTTGCAGTCAGCTCCATGCAGATGAACCCCCTTATATTTATGTGGGACCAGAAGGACCTCAACATCATCTCTGTAGGCATAAGGGGCCACTTACCCAGATCCATTCGCTGCATTAAGATCTTAGCTCTTACTCAGGAAAAACTAACTCCGATTTCTAAATCTTAGATGTTGGGAATTGATCTTGCTTCCACTGAAGTCAAAGAAAAACACCCACTGACTTAAGTAGAAATAGAATCAGGCCCAAGGCCTATACTTGTGGGTAGGTAAAATGAGAGGGTTATAGAACTGTAATAGCCTTATTAATATCAATGCTGATATTCAAGTCCTATAGGTATAATGTATATTTATAAATACCAAGATGACAGATTCTATAGGGTCCTTTGAAATTCTAAGCACATATTTTTGTAAGGGCTCAAAGAATGGTTGTTGGATTGATTTCTGTTTAATCTTGTGACTGCATATTCACTTTCTAGAGAGGATTGTCTCCAGCAGACCTCAGAGGCTCCGAATGATCTGTGACAGGTAAACTACCTATAACAGTAGCGTCAAAGCGGCCTGTGGGTTTGTTTTTATACGCAACCATTTAACTTTAAATGAGCTCTTCTGGCAAGTCTAGAATGAGTAAGAGGCACTTCTGTAGTAATAAGCAACAATAAGTTAAGCAGCAGATTCTGAAAGACTTCAGTAGGGATAGGCACAGTGGGTTTACTATTCTCAGACAAGCAACAATTCAACATTATGCATGACTGTTTGAAAGGTACAATTTGATTTATGAATCATGCTTTCCAGGCCCTCTTGCACAGACCCAGTGCAGATTGTACTACCAACTTTGCACTTTCCCAGCTTTGTGCATAGAAATAAATATTGCTAGAAAAAAATAGCTAAGCTATGCAAAGGTGCTGTCTATATGAGGCCAAAAAACGATTGCAGGATTAGCAAGGACTGGAGAATTCATATTCTTCTATGATCAATACCAACTGGGAATGGACTCGATTTAAGAGCTCATCCTAAAGATGATATTTCAGACAATGCAGGTACAACTTTTCTCAGTCACCCACAACAGTGCTACAGAATCAGCTTTAAAGTAGCCTCTGCATCCCCAACCACATACATATCAATGAAAGATATAATCTGGAAAACTGATTTTGACTAAGTGCCCTATTTTAGCCCCCTGGGGCCAGGTTTCTAAATTTAGAGGTGCTCCCTAACTGAGACGGAAGGGGTTGGGAACTGGGATATGATTCCTCGGGGAGCAGCTAGCCAGTTAGTCAGACAGACATACAGTCTGCAGGAGTTGCTTACTGCTCCAGAATAAAACCAGTTGCTTAATTCTTCCCATTCACTTATGCCTGTGTGTACTGAACCCAGTGATCACTACAGTCAGTACAGTACAGAACAATGCCAGAGAAAACTACAACCTAGGATCAAAGCCCCACTGTGTCAAGATGAAAAGACTATTTTGGCCTCAAAGACTTTAAGCTAATGCAGGTTTAGGGTGAGTCCAGTACCTCACTGTTGCATTCAGCCTCACTCTGAGTGATAACACACTGTCCTTTAGAGCTGGGTTTCTCAGGAACTGCACTGAATTTCTTAAATGAGATACTAATGTCTTTAGTACCATGCTAGTTTTGGAGACACAAATCGTTTTAATAAATGTTGTCAGAAACTTTCATAAATATATAAACTCTCTAATTTCTCAAGCTTAGATAACACACTCCCATTTAAAAATAATTCCCACTCTCCTCCAAAGCAGGGAAATGAATGTATTCCTAGTAATCACCTGGGATGGAACAGCTTCCTGCTCACTGGCCACAGCTCCTTGTTTAAAGGACTAAAGCTGGAAAAGCTCTATTAAAGCCAGTACCAATAGACTGGTCCCGTGCTGTGGTAGCAGAGTGCTGTATTGTGTACTGGTCCAGGATTGACTCTGTTTCTGCCTTCCTTGGTTAACTGCAGAGGCAGAATATTCATCTCTTGAGAAGTGAAGGAGTGCTTCAGACAGCTCAACTATGGCCCTGCTTAGCAAGTTATGGAATCAAATGGGAATTCTGTGTGGAGCTGGTAGCCATTGTGGAGCCTGGAAGATGGGGGTACTAGAAAGCCCAGTGACATGGCAAACAGCCTTAAAGAAGGGGTTGCTAAGCAGGGTAAAGGGGATCTTCCAGGCTCCACCAATATCATGACCTCTGAAATCAAGCCCCTGTGCAGGCTTGTTCTAAGTGTTGGCACTATAAGGCAACACCCAGTTTTTGATTCTTAGTCCCTGTATCTTCCTCCCTAAACCAGCAGGGGCTTACATAGTTTGGCTGATGGGAGAACTGAGTATTTTTCTATCATAGTCACTAAGACCTAAATTTGTACAAAAACAATTTTTTTTTTACAAAAACAAAACCATCCAGAGCATCAGGTGCTCTATGCAGTTACAGTGGACAATAAGCCAAGAAGGCTAATGGCACACCAGGCTGCATTAGTAGGAGCATTGCTAGCAGATTGAGGGAAGTGATTATTCCACTCTATTCAGCACTGGTAAGACCACATCTGGAGTACTGTGTCCAGTTTTAGGCCCCTCACTACAGAAAGGATGTGGTCAAGTTGGAGTCTAGTGGGGGGGCACTGAAAATGGTTAGGGTGTTGGGGCACATGACTTATGATGAAGAGAGGCTAAGGGAACTGGGCTTATTTAGTCTGGAGAAGAGAAGACTGACAGGGGTTTAATAGCAGCCTTCAACCACCTGAAGCGGGTTTCCAGAGAAGATGGAGCTAAACTGTTCTCAGCGGTGGCAGATGACAGAACAAGGAGCAATGGTCTCAAGTTGCAGCAAGGGAAGTTTAGGTTGGATATCAGGAAAATCTTTCTTGTGAGGAGAGTAGTAAAGTACTAGAACAGGTTACGCAAAGAGGTTGTAGAATCTCCATCCTTGGAGGTTTTTAAGACCTGGCTAGACAAAGCCTTGGCTGGGGTGATATAGTTGGGGGTGTTCCTACTTTAATCATGGGGTTGGACTAGATCAGTGGTTTTCAGTCTGTGGTCTGTGAACCCCCAAGGGCCCGCAGATTATGTCTAAGGAGTCCGCAAAAGACTACTACAGTCAATCAAAAGTATGTGAATACCCACACTTCAAATTCAAAGGGGTTCATCCATACCTCCATATGAAATTTCCAAAGGGGTCCACACCTCCATTTTAAATTTTTTAGGGGTCAGCAAATGAAAAAAGGCCAAAACCACTGGACTGGATGACCTCCTGAGGTCCCTCCCAACCTTCAGTTTTTGATTCTATATGCATCAGAGGACTGGAAAAGGGTAGGAACAGGAGCATGCCAGCACTGAGGTGTTGTTTAGAGGGGAAATAGCAGCTGGGGTGGTCAGTAGGAGCACAACAGGCCACTCTCTGATGGGCCACTTGATGCGGAAACATGATCAAAACAAACAAAGTAAAAGCTGTAAAACTAAAGCACTGTTTTTATTTGCTTGCTTGCTTGTTTGTTTTCTCTCTTTCACTTCCTAGTCCCCAGCTGCATTCTTCTCCAGGAGACACCACTTGGCATTGGCATTTGCTGGTCATTTGAAAAGAAACAAAACAAAACATTCATTTTGGGAAAGATTCATACTGGTGAATCCCCAACATGATTACAGCCTAACTACACTGCTAAACTGGGGCCAGGAGACAGACAGGGCATTGCCATTGATCTCTCAATTCTGAACACAAATCTGTAGTGGTCACTGGCAGGTTACACAGGGACATTTTCATATTGTCATGGCTCAGAACATAGGCGCTGACTCCATGGGTGCTCCAGGGCTCAAGCACCCACCGGAAAAAATTAGCGGGTGCTCAGCCCATGGATCCAGGCTTGCAGACATTAAAACAAAAAAACAAAAACCACACTTTACCGGAAGCAGCAGCACATTATTTCAACCTGGCTCTGCAGCATCTGTATAGATCGGGCACTTCAGCGGGGCTTTTTCGTGATTTTAGCTAAAGCTAAGGCTAAAGTTAAAGCTGATTCAATCAAGCTATTAAAGTACCAAAAAAGCCCTACTAAAGCACCCTTTCTTTACAGATGCTGCAGAGCAAGGTTGAGGTAACACGCTGCATCTGCTGTGCATGTGTGGGGCTTGGCACAGGAACACACCAAGTTAAAAGTAAAACACTGAGGTTTTGGGGGAGGGCGGGGTATGTCTGCAAGCACCCACCAGCAAAAAATAAAGTCGGCAGCTATGGCTCAGAGTATGACCATAAAAATAACTTATGAAATTTTAGCTATGATACATGTAAATGTACACCCTTGCCTACTGCTAGTATCTATTTTTATTCCAAGCTCCTTCTTCAAAAAGTAACAATTTATCTTCAAAAGAAAGTATGAGGGATCCAAAAGTCTCACTGGAGGATGGTGTGAACCAACATCCTGGAGGCACACACTTTCAAACTTCACTGAAATTCCCATGGGGAGCCATGCAGGATGTGCATCCCCATCACAAGTTTAACCAAATCTCCCAGATCTAATATCTCCTGGCCTTGACAAAACTTGAGCCTAGATCTGGTTCCTGCTTTATGTCCTAGATCCCATTCTGGTGCTATTTTGTTTTTTCTTGCTTTTCTAGACTGGGCAGGGTGCCAGGAGCTGAAGACCTGGCATCAAGAATGCTGAAAACATTTCCTAGAGAGCGGGTCTCTGCACAAGATGCGCTTGTCCATAACTTTTTCAGCCCTCTGCCTGCTCAGCTGCATCAGCTTCCAGATGGTATGTTAACCCCTGCTCCTATCTCAGCAAGAAGGGGGATGCTTCATTTGTAATTTGTCAAAGCAGTGCCACAATTACAGCAGGGCAAAAGGAGCAACTGCCCTGGATGCCAACTTGGGGTTGGAGGGGTGAAGGGGAGGTTGTGCAAAAAAAACTCTGTCATTGGCAGCTGCACAATCACGATTGTGATTGAACCAGTGGCATAGCTGCAATGGGAAGTCACTGCTACCTGTGCCCCAGGCACCCAGCCACATTGCTACACTGCTGGTCAACAACTTAAAAAAAAAACCCATAAGCTGCAATGTGGCCGAGTTGTTGCTTGAGCAACTTTAGCCTTTTTTTCCTCTGTCAACATGGAATCAATGCTAGAAAGGAACTCAGAAGAGACCTCAGTATTAGTAGTTTATTTAGAAAGCTGTGATTGTAAATGCATCAGTATAAAGCCACCGCTTCCTGATTCTGTACCTATAGATGCCTGAAGCTCCTTCCTAAAACCATATTTTATGTTTAATTCAGGTGACAGTTTACTCCAATATCCTGAATTCCCAGCTGCTTCATGTGATGTGTTAGCCCCGGTCCCCAAAATGCACCTTCTGCTCCCTTTTGATGTTCTGAGAAACCAGCTGTCCCTTATACCCTGTATACTAGATCTCCCTTGAAATTACCTGCCTTTTCTTCTCCTGCCTTCTGTTGCTCACTCATGAACATATTCACAAACATCTATCAGGCACATGCCCCCGCCATCCAACAGACGGAGAACCTACTGAGTTACAAACCTTCTTCCTAAACTGGAAAATCTCTTTCCCATCCTGCATAATATGCCTATCAGACTGGCCATTTCTCAGGGTCTCTTGGGCACTCATTTTTCTCTTTAGATATGAGTAATTAAGAGGAAACCTACTTGGAGCAAGTTGTCAAGTTATTTGAAAACTTCATTTATGGCTTTTCTAACATACCTCAAGCAGAGGAGCTGCGAGCTAGAATCTCTCCCAAACTGCCACCCTTAGAAAGGTGTTGTATGTGTGCAAGTGAGTGCAAGATCTGCATTCCTTTTCTGTTCACCCAGCCACAGAGCACAAATCTACTTTGACACTTTTAGAAAAATGAAAAGATGGAATCTCACAGGAGCCTGCCTGTGCTGGGGGAGAGAGGGGGAGAAGAGGGGAGCGCTCACAGCAGGAGGGAAGTTGACTTTTCTTTATACATATAGGGTTTTTTCCATGCAGAGTTTAAATTACGCCTGATAAAAGGAGTTTCGTGGATGTTTCAGTTCTTTCAAACCCTCCTGGCTTCCTCCCAATTAAATGAGGTTTGTCAAAGCCACAGGGCTCTGCTGCTGCCGGAGAGGCGGACAAGGACTTCCTGCAGTGACATCTCAAATCCCCAAGGGAGGAGATGAAAGTGCCAGTGCCAAGAGACAGAGAAAGAGAAAGTGTGGAAAAAATAGGTACAGAGACAGACAGAATGAGAGAAAGGGAGAGAGAGAAGAAATAGAAGGAATGACACAACAGATTGGCACAATGTGTCAATTTCTAGAACAAGGTTTATTATCTAGGGTGTATTGCCATGTAGGAGATGATTTCCTTTACCCTGGGTTTATATACCACCCCATATTTATCATCTCTGATACTTCATCCAAACAGCAGTGAGAGGTACCTTGGTGAACAGGAAACTACATGGCATTATCATAGCAACCAGTGTGTTGGAAACAAAATCAAAGTCTATTGGACTGAAAACAGTATAATATGATTATGCAAGATCATATTCATGAGTGACTCATTACGACTATAAAAATTAGGCAATGCTGAATAATTCCCAATGCATCCATCCCCATTGCCATAATCCTATACAAAGCATTTGTTCCCTGTGTCATGTTGGAATCGCATCATTTTCAAATTTAATTGCATCATTTTAGAATTCTGGGTGCTATGATAACAGTGCAGATTTTAAATATATTTTGTTCCTACTTTGTTCTGGAGCAGGCTGGCTATTACTTTCAATGTTCTGAACACGAAAGTTCAGTCAGGAGGGCAAGAAACAAGCTGGAGGTAGAAAGTAAAAAGGGGCTTCAGTTTCCAGAGGTGTGGGGAAGGTGGGGGTGAGGGGTAGTGGGGGAGAAACAAAATTTAAAAAAACATGTTCCAGCCAGGAGTCCTTTTCTCTTTTCTGAAATATCTATAGCCTGAACTTCCTTTTACATAAGTTGCCCTTAACAAGTTTGTAGCTAGAGAATACCTCCCAAAGGCCACTTTCTGTAAAAAATAATTGGGGAACCTCTGTCTCTGAGGTGAGAGCCCTTCTAAATAACAATTTTATGCTATTGAAATGAATGCTAATGAGAAGATAGAAGCTGCTGTCACATGAGGCAGTGAGGTAGAGAGAAGGTGTGCAGGGAGCTCTTAGTTTCCTCTTGGTGAACTTGGTGAGCAGAGGGGATCCAAAATACTGGTACTTTGTTTTTTCTGGATGTAAAGTGCTGGAAAATAAGGGTAATCCATGTTGATTCCTCTCTAGTGGCTGGTGCCAATGGGAGGATAAGAATCTACCACAGCAGCCAGTTAATGGAGCAGCTCTTTCATCTCTAGTGATAGAGATTCAAGTTTTTGGTGTTGTAAGCCCTTGCTTCAAATTCCACCAGTAAGTAGTCCAGGTGGGGTTGATTACAGAAGCACCGCAAGTTTGGTGAGACTTGTAAAGTGTCAGGAGAGGGCACTCATGATCATCATCTGGTTTCCTTCTAGCCTGTCTTATAGTTTGGAAATGGCAATTTTAAAAGGACAAGTTTCTTTGGGTGAGTCTGGTATCTTTTAGTAGATCAATTAAAATAGTTGGAAAAATTCTTCTTTGCAAGCTTTCAAGTACAAACACTCTTTTTCTGGTAGAGGAAGCATCTGCAGTTATTATTTTAAAATGACAAGCTTTTGCAGGTCCTTCCTGCTCTCAGACAAACTAGTGGAGTTCTGGCCGTCTCTGGTCCAGCCCCATGCCACAACAGTACCAGTTAAACCCCATGCTAACCTTGGGCATCCTTCCACTGTTCTGGCTCAAAGTTTGTTGACAACTGAACAATTCATGCAAGAAAATGGAGTTTGCCGAGTCAAAAACACAAGAGGCTGAGAGCCTCCTGCCTCAATTTTCATCTCAGACTGCACAGGTTTCCTGTCAAAGTAGCCCCCAAGTTGCCCCCTCTGCATTGTCAAACCTAAGGCAGAGTAGTTTGCTGCTACTTATTCTTAGTGGTAATTTTAGATTATTTTTGATTAGTCGTGCCCTCAGAGGTTTTAGAGCAGTCTTTCTGCCTAGAAGGTGAACAGCAGAACATGAGAGATGGCATCGGTACATTCCCGCAACAAGCACTTTAAAACCAGAAAGCAGCTTTGCTCAAGAGCCTGCAGTGCTTCTGACTGCATTGATTAAGGGAGCAAAGAGCCCTAAGTTCAGGCTCCCCACAGGACGTGAATGCCCAGTTCAGCAGTGAGGTTTTTCACAGCTTGGGTGACATGGAACCCTAGTCAAAAGACCAGCATATTGTCTGTGCGCCAGCAAGTCCAATTTATAACCTATTTTAGGATTTTAAGTGGTACATGGGGCTGTTGCTTTGCCAAATGAGGAAGTTTGCTCTTTGGGAACTGATGGCTTGAGAATATAAAAATCAATTCAAAACCAGTGTTTGTATTGAATTCCACTGTTTCCAAGACGTACGAGAATGTTTCCCAACCAGCTTCTGGCACACAGGCTGCATCTACACTATGCTGATCCTCCCTAAACTTCCCAGAATTCTCACTGCTGCTTCAGCTTGGCAGAAAGGAAGGAGCACTGGGGTTGACAGGGCACTGACATTTTAATCAATTCCTAACCTGGCACAGAGAAGGCCTAGGCAGCATTGGATAAGGTGCCACCATCTTGCCTAGCCTAGAGTTTCCACTACTGCCACTGGTGAGGCTGCACTGGTGGGAAATGATACTGGAGCACAGTGTGAACAGTAGACAGCCTTAAGAAGGTAACTGTCTGAAACAGTCTCTTGAGGGATGTCACTGCTTTCACTGGGTTCTGCATCATAGCTGAAAAGTATATCCACACCTCTGCATCCTGAATGTGGGAATCCTCAGGTCTCAAGATTAGACATCCTACGCTGAAAATTATACTTGGATGCATAGGAAGTAAGGATGCAGTAGATCTACACATCCCAATTTTACTGTGCCTTACAGGGAGGTAACTTGGAGTTAGTATATTGTGATACACAAACTAAAACAGTCCTTGGAGTGAAGTCACGGATGAATTGTTTTCTAAATCCCTACTCACTCGCTCACTGTTTATGCAAGTAGAGCTCCCACTGACCTCAAGTGGCTTGACTTTCAGACACCATTTTTTATGGCAGATTTGCCTATGTAACGACATTAAGAATTGCAGGTTAACTTTGTGGCCTTAAGCTGCAGCTCTTGGGCAGCACAGACATGCCCCATATGCCTGAAGCACAGGTTTCTAGGAACATAGCCCCTGTTAAAGCGGTTGAAAAGCGCCAGAAGTGTTAGCCTGGAGCAGACACTGTGCTTTCAAAACACAAGGAGAGCAGAAAACGTTCTGAACACAAGGAGAGCAGCCCTTGAGCAAAAACTGTGGAGTTTGGGCCATCAGAGTTTTGAAAAAAAATAAATGTCATAGACAATCAACCAAATGCTGCTCTCAGTCACACAGATCTAAATCCAGAAGAACTGAAAAATGGCCCTCAGTTAATGTTGTGGGAACTACATATCTGTGACTGGTGAGTGCTTCTAATCCCCTTGAATAATGTGGGCACCACAGATTCAGAGTGTTTATGCTTATTTTGTTTAATTGCAAAACTAAGTTTTATCTCACACTTTCCCTTTAAAGCACTTGAAGGCAAATCAAAAAAGAGATTGAGTTGTCTTGCTTGCCATGAAAGGTACCGAGATCTGTGATACCATTTAGTCACTCTTCACACTTGGGTGCACTTCTGCCTTCCCCAGTTATCAGCAGAAAAGAGTAAATGGAGTGATCAGATTTCTAAGCACAAAAGTTAAAGCTAAGTTTGAAAGGGTGACAGCAAGCAGCTCTGAGCCTAGGAACTCAATTAGTCTGAAAGACAACTATCTCATTATCTTTCCAAAAATGATATAAATACATAAGAATATAAAAATTTAAAATAAACTCTCTCTATTGACTGTCTAGATGACTGAATTTCCCTTCTCAATTTCTTTAAACACCCACTTTAGTATTTATTTATTCTAAGCGCGAAGCAGCTGCAATAATTAGACTGTCAGATTCAGAAAGTTAATGAGGAGTCACTGGAGTGGAAGGGTTTGCATTTGTGAGATTGCTGAAGGAGAGAAGCTCTGTGCCTTCGCTCTATCTCTTTTTTCTTTTTTCTTTTTTTTCCCCCCTCCACTGGGTGGGAAGGAGAGAGCTTGGCAGCACAAGGATCGATTTGAATCCTTTTGATTAGTGGGTTGCATTCCCACTCCTGTTCTGCCAAATAATGTTTTTGCTGTTGTTCCTTTTTGGGGGGGTTAAAAAACGGCATGATGAGATTTTTAGGGAAAAGGAAGAATTAAACAATCCCTCCTCCATTCTTTCCTTCCTCCTCCAAAAATACACAAGGAAGTGAGCTGAGAGAAAGACATTTCCAAGCTACTTTAAATGCCAGGTGATGTGAACAAGGAGGCTAGAAAACCAGTAACATAAGATTTCCCTTACTCATTCTTTAGAAGTGAAGGCACTGTAAACCAAGGAAGGGTGACTACTAGCTCACTGCTACCAAAACCCAAATAAAAGTTACATGGGTGTCTAGAGTTAAAAAAATCTTCCTCTTTCCACTGGCTAAATAATGTCTTGAGTTAAAAGGGCTTATTAATAACCCTGCAAACATTTGGCGATCTTCAAAAAGCATCTTTACACGCATCTAACTGTTCGTAGCATCGGTACTGAGACCACTTACCAGATGATGTGCTTGTAGAGCTAAGGCCTTTGGAAATATGTTTATACAGCATCCTAGACTTTGTTTTCTAGATCATCAGTTCCCAAGTTTTTGGGGACAATGGATCACTGTCAAATCTCAAAATTTAATGTATACCACCAAACACCCAGATGATACAACTTGTATTTGAAAATCCTGTATGAAAGCAAGATAAAGTCCTAGTCTTGTACAACCATGGCAGACCACCAGTAGCATCTAAAATCCACAGCTTTGGGGCCACTGATTTGGAGTGCCTGCTACTTAAGTAGCACATTTTTCGAAGTCAGGAACTAGGGACAGTCACAAATTGATGCAGATCAGAGATTTAGCTGTATAAACAGCAATTCAGCCAAAAGGATTTTTCTAGATGAATTCTGTTGGCACACAAAACTGTTTCTCTGAAGAGTGGCTTTGAGGAACATTATGCAGATCAGAACTTCACTGAAGGCCCAACTACTGTTGCTGAATCGCTTTTCTCTCCCTCCCCACAAGCCGAGCTTTGGAAGCACAGTAAATTGCAGTGGTGTTCTGTACTCCCAGCTGCAATAAGGGTAGCCACAACTGAGCAGGTGTGGTGGGAAATATATTCTTTCTGTGGTCCTCTCCTTCACTTTTTCTTCACAGCACAATCACTGTTTACAGTCCCAGGAGTGAGGCTGCAACCAGAAATCTGTGACATATTTGTTCCTCACCAGAAGCATCATCCCCAAGCCAGTTCCAGCAAGTTCTGGTGAAATATCAGAATGATCAACTTCCTTTTGGGTAAGGAGCTAAAAGAAGAGAGTTTTGAGCTGCAGCTTCACCGATCAGGGCCATTCGGAGACCCTGCCTCACACATGCATTGACATGGCTCCAAAAAGTTTCTCTCCCCACCCCCCGCAACCCTCGAAGGAGTGAGCAGGGATGTCCCAGGAGAGCAAGCGCAGCTCTAGGTCTGGTAGGGGTGGGAGACCCATCAGCAGTTGGAGGGGTCTCAGTGGGGCAGTGCCCTGGGATTGTCCATCCCATTCTCCCTCCTTCCCCTGTGCAGACAGATGTAAGCAAAAGTGAAACACTCCGAAATAGTACCTAATTTCAAGAGATATTCCTGGGAGTTTGAAATGTTTCAAAGAACAAGCTGCACAAAGGCATCTGAAACATTTTAATTGTTACATCTGTCTACACTGGCTCCCATGCACCACACCCAGAAATGCAGCAAAGATCTCTTGTCTCCCCTGTGCTTGATGGTAGGCACAAATGCCCCCAGAGCAGATTTACCAATATATGTCTGGGTTTGGTGCATGTCTAGATTTGGCAGCACGTGCATTCTGTCCAGGGTAGGAATCCCTACACTGGAGTTTGTGAGCCCATGTTCTCCCAATGGATGGCTTCTATTCTGTGGTCCTCAGCACTAATCTGCTCTAACCAGCCACAGATCTGGAGACTGGAATTTATCATTCAAGCTTTTACACTTTAAATCTCAAAATGCCAATAAGGGGATGTATTCCATATACCCAACTATATTTTCTTCTGGAGTAGAGGTGGGCACCACCAGGTCACTCTGCCTGATGAATCACCAGTAATGCAAAGCAACTCAGCTAAGGTTATTACAGCATCTAAGGTGCCCTGAAGATTGCAGCAGCCTCGGGACTGACTTGACTCTGCTACCACTGATATTTTTGTAACACACTGCCGTTTTGCATGCTACATGTCAGATTCTGCTTTCTGCGTAACACCAGGGTAACTTCAGTAGATCTATTTATTTTGGTTTTAAATAAGCATCAGAAACTGCCCCACTATGTATTCTCCAGTGCCTGAACAGTGCTAGGTAAAAATGCTAAAGCTGCCACATCCTTGTTTTTATTTGCTTGTTTCAGTTTTAAAGGCAAATGGCTAACAGAAAGCGATGTTTCAACATGAAAACTTTTTTTTTTTTACTTGCTAGGGTTACAAGTAACACCTGTTGCTGAAAGATCATGGGGCTTCCCAGAAATAACTACAGAAACATCCATTTTATCCAGTTTGCTTACATTTAGCATTTGAGAGCAGTTTGTGCATACTCCAGGAATGCTCACCCTGCAGCACACAGAGCCATGACGTCAGGCCTGCAAGGACTCCCCACAGGTTATAAAATTTGGTGGTAGAGGAGCAATGGAAGTACTGTTTCCAAATTCCCACGCCCCACATGGGAGGTCAGAGCTAGGCCATGCCCCCTCCCCCCTGCATGGCCAGATTGGGGTTGGGCCACACCACCTCCCCCCATGCATCCAGGTCACACCCTGTTGTCCCCCACCAATGGAGCCATGCTCCCTCTACCCCACCCCGCTGTGGGGCTGGGTTGGGGCCGGGCCATGCCCCCTCCCCACCATGGGACCCAGCTAGGCCCCTTCCCTCCCCTGCAGGGCTGGTCAGGACTGGGACACGTCCTCTCCCCCCACATGGTCAAATTGGGACCAGGCTGTACCCTGTACCTTTGCATGGCCAGATGGGGCCTCAACATGGCCACCTGGGTACTAAATTGAGACCACCAGCTGGATTTGGTCCATAGGCAGACCAGGCACTGCCCATCCAGCCCACTGGGGGAGAAGGTTGGGCACCACTGGTCTGGCCAGTTTCACAGGTTTCTTTGCATAGTCAGAGGGGTCCTGGATCCATAAACACATGTAACATTCAATTCCACTGAAGTCTCTAAGCATAGCCAGTTAAGTAAAATTATGCTCATGCTTTAGTGTTGGCAGAATCAATGCAATACATTTTTCTGCTAAAGCTTCTGTCTAATGCATTTGAAAGCTTGTCTAACTTCATCCCAACTATGCAGTTGGTCCAATAAAAGATATCACACCACAACAATGCTTGCCTCCTGCATAATTCCTAGATCATTATGGCTACAACATCACTCTAAGGCAGGGGTGGGCAAAATGCAGCCCACGGGCTGGATGTGGCCCGCCTGGCCATTCTATCTGGCCCACAGGCCCCCCCACAAAATTTAGAAAATTAATATTTATCTGCCCTGGGCTGCCTGTCATGCGGCCCTCGATGGCTTGCCAAAACTCAGTAAGCAGCCCTCCACACAAAATAATTGCCCGCCACTGCTCTAAGGCTACCACACCAACATTTTTAAATACCAAGCCCTACAAAAATCAGCAGAGACTGGCCCTCAGGGTGATTCAGGGATGTGTATAAAACCTTAAACTACTCTTAATGGATTTTTAAAATACTGACTAGATTTCTTGTTGATGTTCCTTTTTCTTCCTCACTTGCCTTACATATTTAACAAACTTAAAGGTCAACTCATACCCTCTTCCACAGCTTAATATGTAAGTAGGGTGACCACCTTTTCCAAATTGGAAGGAGGGACACATGTCCACTTGCCCTGCCCACACAGCATGGCTGGAGCAGAGCTGAATGGAGCCCATGGGAGGTGGGAGCAGGCTGCCTGCTGCAGGTTCAGGGCTCTCCACCCTACTGTCCTGCCCCTAGGAGCCTCATACTGGCTGCGTCGCCATGGCAAGGCACCCCCTGCTCTCCCCAGCCCTTGTAGGCTGGAATTCTGCCATCCTGCAAGGAGAAACCTGCCACTTCCCATGTTTTTCTGTGGTGAACAGAAAACAGATCCCTGCACGATACTGCGAATTTGGGATGAATGCTCTCCCTGAGTCATGCAGCCCAGGACTGGGACATGATGTTCCCATTTTGGGACTGTCCTGCCCAATTAGGGATGGGTGGTCACCCTATCTGTAAAATGTAATCCAGTGGTGCTCAACCCATGGCCTGCAGGCTGCATGTAGCCCGTGAAGCCTGAGCAATTGGCCTGCCACCTATGGGGCTCTGCATATGCAGCGAGTTCTCTGAGCTCATCAGCATGTCAGTGCGGACTCTGGCCAGAGCCACTGCTTTCACAAGGTTCCTGAGCCCAGGGGGTGAATGCTGCCACTGGCAGGGAAAATAGAGGGTGCAAATAGCAGCAGCATTAAGCCTGGGAGCTCTGAAGCTCTGTGAAAGTAAAGCCCCAGACTAGAGCCTGCACTGACATGCCACTGAGCACCCAAAGCTCCAGCAGTCATTTTCTAAGCCTCAGCCCATTTCTGATATTTTTTTGGCCTCCTTGTAAAAAAGGTTGAGCCCCAGTGATGGAATCCAATACTTAGGTTTTTAGAATTTCTTGGAACAAAGAGCTGTAAGATTTCATTAGTAACTTTTTAAAATAATGGAAACATCTTTATGACAATGATAAAGCATTTTAAAGGAATCTAAACTCTACTAACTGGGCATCTAATAGATAAGTATTGTGCTGATACATGAGAAAATGAACTTGACAAACAATATAAATGACCAGCCTACTTCCATTGTTCAATATGATGTAAATGCAAAAATAATTAAAAATAAAATACTAAGCATACACGGCTGAATGGTGGCTTTGCTGTGAACTCACCATAAGGGGCAGCAAATTGTCACTATCTCCTTGCCTTTCTCCCAGTGATCCAGAAAGGAAATAGGCTATGCTACATCTGTGCCCAAGGAAATATTGGTTCGAGGCCAAAGCTCCATCAGTCTCCACCTTTTTATACTTCCTCCAATCTACTTTTCTGAGTGGGAGTTTAGGGGCTCCCTGGAGCCTCTCACTGGTAATTTAGAATGCGGATAGATATTTCAGGGGCCCTGTTAGCACTGTGTGCTGCTATGCTACCTAGGCCATAGTTAGGTTAGCATTCATTTTTAATAATCAACATAACTAAAAGGTAATATAATAACCCAAGGGAAATATTTGGAATTATGATCCATTTTTTAAATTTTAATTTATAAATGTATTTTATCAAGAAATCTCTCAGTTCTTACCCTGATAGTGTCCTGCGGTTATAGGGGCAGATCCTGCTGCCAGTTATCCCAGCCTGCTTCTGGAATTGCTCCTCTGAGGTCAGAGAAGCTACAGGACCATTTACACTGGTCCTGTAAATGGAAGAGCCTGGTCCAGGAAGTTTCACTTTTTAAAAAATCATCTTTCAGAGAAAAGAAAGGATCTGATATAGATATCCTGGTTTCTCTTTTGTTTGGCTTTTTTTGTTTGTTTTGTTTTGTTTTGTTTTTGACGTGTCCCCCCCCCCAAGAACAGACTGTCTTGGCAACCAAGATGTAACAGTGCAGTCTGGACCTTCAGAATAAATCCAACCATGTGTCACTTAATAGAGAGATCCCTGGACCAGAAGATGGATGTTCAAACAGGACAGATGGGAGCTGACAATTGAAAGAATGTCAAGACTGATCCAAGGCTTACAGAGCCCTGTCACTCCTGCGGTTTGCCTACCATCCCCTCCAACAAAGGGAGCTCCTGAGGGAAGGAGGGGATTAGTCTATAAAGTTGAGTGAAGTCTCAAGGGAAGATGGTTTCTTGGATAAAGTTGTCAACAAAAGGAATTGTTTAAGACTATTTGTTATAATTTCCTAGAGGAAGCTTCTGCCATTACTAACAGGATTATCAGTATACTGGTTCCACACCAGCGGAGCATTAGAAATGCACATTGTGGGCTGGTTGCCTAGAGCTGAATTGAGAGGTCTTCTTATGTCCAAAATAAGTGTAGGTGTTTATGAGCATGGAGGAGGCGAGGAATTAAGGAGAGCCAAACAAAGATTGCTTTTGGTATAATTATTGCACTGAGCATGGGTGTATGAATGAGTTATAAGCCTGTTTTAATCTTCTTGATCTCTGAGCTGCTGACAGACTATGAATAGGAAAAGTACTCCTGGTGGGGGAAAGGCTAGTGGGAGTAGCTGAGAGATCTCACCCAACCAAAACTCCTACAGCATTTCTCAGAGGGGCTCTTCGGAAAGTTAGGGAAAAAGTACTTCAATATCGGTGCTATTGTTCAGGGGGTCAGCAACATATAGCATTCAGGCCAAATCCAGCCCGTGGAACCACTGGATCCAGCCCTTGAATCCAAAGGACTTTGGTAGTATTCTGGTGGTGGCGTGCTTCACATGCACTCACCCCAGAGCTGGGCATCAAGGAGCTGTGCTGGGGCCAGGTGGATGCAGCTGGATGGTGGGTAGAAGCAGGCACAAAGAAAAACTAAAGCCACAACAGCAACAGCAAGGAAAAGTCACTAATGCATGTGAAAGAAGAATTTGAACAAAAGGAATGAACAAAGGGGTAAATCCTGGGTTGGGCTGGGCCTCATTAATTTTTGTAAGACACACATAGCTTCCCTGTTTTCCCATCCACAGTGTCATCTGACTCTAAAGCCACTGTGATAGGATGGCAAGTGCATGAACTGCGTCCTACCCCTATCCATTGGGTCCATGTAGGTAAGTGCGAGGCCAAGGAAGGATGTTATGGTGTGCAGATTCCATCACCTCACCCATTACAGAAATTGATGTTCTTGTTCCAAAGCATCTTTCAAAACTGTTAAAAATACCTTGGTGACTCCCATGCTTACACAGGGGGAAAGTACTTGCCTGGCTTGGGCTCCTGATCTTGGATGCATGTCTTCACAAGGAATAATTCAGAGGACAGGTTCCTGTTTAGTTCCAATATAATGGTCTCATTTACATCCCCGTGTTGTGCCTGTTTGCAGGGATTGCAGGTTCTGTGAGTCTTTCTCTTCCTCCACCAAACTGTCCTGAACTGAAAATGGGTGAAGAGATGGATTGTGTCACTAGGGCTAGGGACAGACGTTACACATAAACTGGTTTAAGTGATCAGTAACTGGTTTAAACCTATAACAGGACAGATGTTCAGTGCACATAAACCAGTTTGAAAATGGCTGAAATCAGTCTGAGATAAACCTGGTTGAATGTAGTATCAGACTTAACTGATTTGGCTCAAACCTGTTTATGCAATGTCTGTCCCAGATCCCTTGCTGGTTTAAGATAAACCAGACTCCCCCAGCATGCTGGCATACTCCTTGGGCAGGGCAGGGCAACAGGGCTGGCCCCTACCTTTCTTTCCCTCACTAGAACTCGGCAGAGACTTGTAGGCATGGCAGGGTCTGCCTGACTTCCCCCTGCCCTACCCCACCCTCGCTGCTCAAGCAGGAAATCCCCCTTCCCTCTCATCTCCCACTGCAGGGACCTACAGACCCTTGGCATGTGCTATGCTAGCTAATGCAAATGTGTGTGTGTCTCCAATTTCACTGGGCCAGGCAGACAGAGCAGTGACTGCTTAGGGCTGTTTGGAGCTAATCAACAGCCCAGCTGGTTAGCTGTTTAAGAAGAATAGAATTGGGTTCAACGTAGACAAATGCAGAGTGCTGCACCTTGGGAGAAGGAATCCACAGCATACATACAGGCTGGGGAGTTCCCTTCTTGAAAGCACAGAGTCAGAAAGGGATCTTGGAGTCATTATTGACTCCAAGATGAACATGAGTTGCCAATGCCAGACTGCACCCAGCAAAGCCAACCGCACCTTGTCGTGCATCCAAAGATACATGATATGGTTTAATTCTCCCTAAATTGAAGCAGTGTTTTTTTAAAAACATCACTTCAGTTTAGGGTGAAGTAAACCTGCATGTCGTGTACACTCATGTCTGCTCAATTCTTACCTGCCTCTCCAGGAGCAGGGAGGGGAGAGTAAGCTGCCAGCGGGCCAACCAGCACCCATGCTTTGCAGCGGGCGGGT
>NW_005841883.1:2003776-2005426 GCF_000455745.1 Alligator sinensis | reverse complement strand
GCATTCATTCCTGCCTGTGGCAGGGGGTCAGGCTAGATGATCTGTTCAGGTCCCTCCTGACCCTAGCTACTATGAAACTATAATACTATGATAAGAGTTTGAACTAATGGAGAAAGGCTACTGTTTTGCTGGTCGGGTGATAAACACTGTTGTGAGCCCCCTGCTGGCTTGTTCGCCTGTCAGTTTGCTGCAGGCAGCATAAAGAAGCAGGGAGGGAGATTGAAAAGCTCCATATCATCAACAGAGGCATTCACTGCACCCCCACACCCCTTGCCTCAGAGTGCTAGCAGGGGGCTGGGGGATGGCAACACTCCTGTCCCTTGAGCAGTGAGCACGGAAAAGCCTGGGATGGTACAGGCACAGACCTCCCTAATCACTCAGAATGTCCTGCCAGGGGCCTAGCTAGGCCCCTCCCACTCCCCCCCACCCGCCCTTCAGCTCAGCACTGTACAAGGAAAAAGAAGGCTGCTCTAGCACTTCTAGCCTGAGCCACTGCAGGCATGCACCTGAATATCCTCAGGCCAGAGAGAGTGCCTGTCCAGTTACAAACCGGTTCAGCCTAGCTAGGTTAGACTAACCTGCAAAGATTGAATTAATTCAGGCTCAGGCTTTTTGAATGTCTGTCCCTAGCCTGAAAGTTCAGTGCTGGGGGCTTTACCCATTACCTCCTTGAATTTGCTGTAACAAAGCCATGCTTCTGGGGCAGCAGCAGACCTTGCACTGTTCGTTTTTGTTGTTGTATAAGTTTGCTTCATTTCCTTAGCTTTCGCATGACACTGCTTCTTTAGTCAGTGTATCTCAGCTGCAGCAAGTGCCTAAAAGGTCTGACATATGCAAACATGTTTTCCACACAGTTGTGACTGCCCTTTCATATGCTGCTTTATTCTGTGATATTGTGTGATACAGCTAGCTGCCCTATCAGTTGACATCTTTGACTGAGCAAAGATGGCTGACAAAGAATTCCCATGGATGTAATTTGACTGGGGAAGGAGAGAAGGCAGGGTGTTGGAGCGGTTGATGCACAAAGGTTTTATTACATCAGCCAAGGCTTGCACGGGAGGAGGGAGCCAGAGGAAGGTAAGAGACAGACCTCCAATGACAGGGTCCTGGGACTGCAGTTGGTGCAAAGTGGTCTCAGTCACAAACCCATTCTACCTCTCATAAGGGCGTTGGGAAGGCCCAGCATGCTGTAGGGCCCTGGCTCTTCTTTCCTAGCAAACTTCCAAGCATGCTGGGGCATGAGATGAAAGAACATAAGCATGTAAGACAGGGGTTCCCAAACTATGCTATGCGTACCCCTGGGGGTACATGGGAGAAATTGTGTAACAGCAGATTTAATTTTCATTATAATAATAATTTAAGGGGTTAAAATGTAAAATGTATGCTGGTAAGGGTACGCAGGCAGATGGTAAATCTGGAAGGGGGTATGCAGTAAGACAAAGTTTGGAAACCTCAGCTGTAAGGTAAGTGGGTCAGGGTTCAAGCACACCCTGTGTCATGATAAAAACTGACAGTAGAGACATTCCCTAGTCCACAGATTTCCAACAGTTTAGCTGTGGTATAAACAGGATCCAGACCAGACCTTATAAAATTGGACTTGCACATGAACCTCTCTGGTAATTTCCTATTTTTAATGCTGGTTGTTGTGGG
>NW_005841883.1:1976392-2003761 GCF_000455745.1 Alligator sinensis | reverse complement strand
TTATTATCATCAACAACAAAGTCTCTCACTCACCTAGTAGTCAGCTAGTAGCTGGAAATAACTTCCAACAGATAGGCACTGTCTATAGTGTGGGGCCTGCTGCCACTAACTACAGCAGCAGCACAAAGGCAGCTGGGCTCCCTTCATGTAGGCACAGCTCTGCCAGCAAGAGTATTTCTATTTTCTGAGCTGTGCCAGTTCCCTGAACAGCAGAAGCTTGGCTTGCAGAAGGCACCTTCTGCTTTCAGAGCTCCATGCACAGGGGGATGGGGTTTGCCAGCAGAGCCATGTCAACTACTGGATGTGATATTGTTACACCCCTAGTCAATGCAGTTTTGCTAGCAGAACTGCATATAGTACAGGCAAGAGCACAGATGAAGATGTATGAATATGAACAGACTGCTCGAACTTTTATGTGAGCCTAATTTGCATAAAATGAACTTTTCCACCCAGGGGAACCTGTAACATCTTGTTATTCTCCTGTGCAATATGAAGTTTCATTTCTACCTGGGCGAAGTGTTACGATCTATGTATTCTCCTTTGCCTGAGGAAGGGCAAGTGAGCCCAAAAGCTTCCAAATAAAGAATTTTTTTTGCAATTATTTAATTGGTCTAGTAAAAGATATCACCTCTGCCACTGCATATTCTCAGATGAATATGATGCATTTCTAACTAAACTACTGACCATCTAGACGATAGGACCTAGCTCTCCATTATCATGCATCTTGTGTAGTCATTTGTACCTGGAAAATAGGTGTATGCAGCTGCCCAATTAGAAGGGCACTGTTTTACATTTCCTTTGCCCCACTGGCAATAGCTACACAAAGTATAGGGACATGAGAGGAGGCATATCATGTAGCTTCACGCTGATTAGTCTGAAGTCTCCTCCTAACTGAGGGCTACTAAGCAGCGAAGACATTAAAGTAAAGGCTTTGTAATGCATAGACAGGGAGACAGACCATACAAATTCTTATGGAAAGTAGTTTTAGCACGTGCACAGCCATCTATTTTCAAACTAAATCTATTTTGCTTTCCATTGCCCTACCCCACAATGAGAAAAGGCTTTTCTAGTAAATTGCCTGAGGGCTAAATTGCACCTTCTGTCTCTGTGAAGGTGGAAAACCAAGACAACCCTAGCAAAGGGATGTACTAGTCATCAGCACTCTTCTTATCCTATCAGGAAAGCCCGATGTGAGTGCCCTAGAGCAGTGGTTCTCAAACTTTCTTTTTTGCAGACCACTTGAAAATTAGTGAGGGTCTCGGCAGACCACTTAATACACTTTTTTTTGTTCTACAAATCAAAGCACACGACTCATATTTTAATATCAGTAGTCTTACCTTACAAGTACAGATATTCTCGATTGTTCTACAACCTTTTTGCGGACCACCTGAATGGAGCCCATGGACCAGTGGTGGTCCACAGACCACAGTTTGGGAACCTCTGCCCTAGAGAGTCTGTAAGTGGGATTTTGGGATGGGGAATTTCCTCTCCACCATATCACTTCCATCCCCTTCCCAGCACTATAGGGATGTACCTCCTAAGCTAATGACAACTGGGACAGAACTAATATAAAAATGTTTGGCTTTGTGAAGTCACTGTCCCCGACCCACCCTGGAGTGATTTAGGGGGCAACTGTTAGCAGAAGAAGAAAAAGAAAAAACAGGCCTGAACTGGTGTTGCCATGGAAACTGGGAAGGAGGTGGTACAGAGGGGATCCCAAAGGCTCCAGCTGCTAGCAGATTTCCTAAGATCCAGGCTGAATGCACAGTTTGTGGGCCAAAGTCCTACTCAGCTGAAGGGGAAGGGCAATGGGGAAGGGAGCGTGGAAGGAACTCCCCACCCCCTCTCCTACAAAACAACACAAAGACAACTGCAAAGCAGACTGCATGGTCCTAATAGACCTTTTACACCTGGGGAGGGGACCTACTCTGGGGAATGACAGTGCAATCTGGATCTTTCACCTCCAGGTTTCCCGTTCAAATCTAGCCTTCATCAGAAGTCATTATTAGGTGCTTGTCTCTGTTCCAAATTAATAATCAGCACTTTGAAAATGCTTCCCATCATTGACATGCTAAACATTATCATCATTGTATGGTGGCTGGTGTAAAAAGTTATGTTTTTGCTGGTGAACAGCGTATAAACCCTCATTTGTAAAGGGCATTCAGAGGCCTGAAAAGGATAACCCCACTCCTACTCCCCTCCCCCTCCCGAAAGAATAAAGCACGTTGGCAAGGTTGGGCAGGGCCCTGCTCAGTGGGCATGAATTACTCCAGGCTTGATAATAAAAAAGAGGGAAAAAAAGGACACACCAAAAATATATATTTTAAAGATTTTTTTAGTTCAAAGGGAACCTACCTCAGTTTAGAACACATACATATGTAGAATTTAACAGCAGATTTTTTTTTAATGAATACTTGCTTCTAAAAAGCCTTAAGTCAACCAAATAGCACTTTTCCGAGGCCAAGATTCTGTTTTGCCTCAGCCCAAAGCAAATTATTATGGTCAATTTGTAAATCTCCAAGAAAAACAAAACAGAGGGTGCTGACAAAACTCCATCCATTTACAATGGCACAAGCGGGCAATGCTCTTTACAAAAAAGCACATACAACCCAGAACTGCATTTGGGGAATACAGATAAAAGATCTGACATAGGGTCATGTGACAGGTGTCACTTCAGTAATGATATTGGGGGCAGAGATAAAAGTCCTCACAGTCTGGTCACGTGACACAGCTTCATTACTCTCACAGCAGGTGGTCTGCAAGACTCAATGCCTTTATTTATTTATTTATTTATTTTAATTTTTTTTATTCTGTGATAATGAGAAAATGTTTAAACTCCCTTCCCTGTGTTTAAACACTTCTTCAAGCTGACAGCAGCGGGAGATCCCTTGATCAGCTGTCAGACTGGAAAGTGCAATTTTTCTAGAAAGTAAACAGCATGTTTGCCAGTTGGAAATAATTTCTGTTTGTTGGGACTGTTAGCCTTGGAGTGATGGAGCCATGTCACAGCATCTGATGATTTGGGAATGGGGAATAGGAAGCAGACTGAAAAATGCCTTTTATGCTGTGCTTCTGATAATGAGAGTCTGAGATTTTTGATATTTCACTATTGTTATTGTGCTCAAAAAACACTTAAGGATTGCGTATAAAACTTTTAAAGCAGTGGCTCAGCCTCAGGGTAGACACCTGGGACCTTCTGCTAGCTGAAGCCAATGTGTTTTAATAGAAAATGTCTTTCATCTGGGGAAAATGAAAGAGGCACAAAAAGCAGGGTAGCTACTCAGATATTAGCTGATGAGGACCTCAGGTAGGGACAAATCTTATTGCTAGCTAAAAAGGAAAAAGAAACCCCCATAAGTCATACCTCACAGCACTACTTGAGTATATTTTTAAGCATGATGTCACAGCAGCAATATGTGCACTTTTCACGAGTCAGAGAAAAAATTAAAAAGAAAGCTCTCAAACAACTTATGGGAAATGAAGATCTGCACAAATCAATAGCAGTTTTGAGTATAACAGTATAATAATGTAAGATGACATCCAAGGATTATAGTGTGCAAATAACCCTATCTATATGGCTGGTCAAAAGTCAGCTCCATTATACTGTAATATGGTTTATAACTGGCTTGGAATCAAACTGAGAATAACTTTAAAATATAATATACACATTCTCTCTTTTTTCAATTGGGCAAATATCTTTTAAATATAAATTCTCATAAAAAAAGAGATGTATACATAATGCATTTAATTTAAAAATGAATGTTCAAATGTACATATGCAGGGATGGATACAGCATTTTTGATGCAAACAGGAGAGCCAGAAAAAAAAAACCTGATTTCACTGTTCAGTAAGCCAATTGCCACACTTTGGTTAGGAACAATTATATAAGAGAGGTTTCCACAGACTTCTAATTTAAGAAGCATTCTAACTTATGAACTAGCAATTTTTCATTTTTGAGAAGGTTCAGGCATGCCCCTGTAGAAGACAGCTATATGACCTGCACCATACTGATCACTTCTATTTTGGCTGTAGATGGGAGAAAAAATATGCTATATACAAAGCCTTAGCATTCTCTCCAACAAATATCTTCGATGGCTACATTGTAATGTTCAAAGGACAGCATGACACTGTGTCTTTTCTACTGATAAATGTCCACATTGAGGAATCACTGTTTCGCATTATGCAAAGTTTGGGTTTGTTTAAAAAAAAAAAAAAAGACTGACCGTCAAATTTGAATCTCATTTATACAAAAATAATTTATGGTACATTCCAGGTGGCATTGAAATATACCAATTCAGAGGCAGACGCTGATTCATAAAAGCACTTAAATATGCACTTAACTTTAAATACATGCTCAAGTGCTATCTTGAATGAGGGTGATATCCTGCATTGGGGTTTTATGCTGATACAGCCAATGTCACTGACTTCAGTGAAGCTAACACACTCCAGGTTTACATAACCAAGAAGAGAACCTGGTTCTTTGTCAGCAGTCATTAAATATATACATATGCTTATTTATTAGGAGACTTATGGCAGCAGTAGTTATACTGAGCATCTTCCTGTGCCTGCACGAGGTGTAACCACACCTCAGGGTGAAAGAGCTCTGATTAGATTAACTGTCTCCAAACTGAACAAGCATACATAGGCCAGATATGAGGACGGGCTTGCTTGTGGTTATGTGGGAAATAAAGTCCTTACTTTGTCTTAAAGCCCCCTAAAGGTGACAACTCAGAGTGTTAGCCACAAATGTTGGAAAGAATCCAGAAGATCATGGCACCAAACTGTAACTGCCTTAGAAGACTCCCCTGATCTCTGATAAACACCCTGACATTTGGCAGCCTGACAGCTTCGCAGTTCCAGAGGAGGCTTCCTAATTAGACCCTCCCTGAGAAATAATCTGCAACTTGAAGTTTGTCTCTAGCAGCCTCACTGTCCTGTTTTGTTTCTCATTTTTGTTCAACCGCCCCCCACCCCTTTTTTCCCTTTTCACAGTTTTCTCTTTTACACTGTTTGACACCCTTCCCCACCTCTGCAGGCAGAGATGGCGAAGTGCAAAGCAGGGCAAGAGGTTGATTTCTCCCTCTCCCCTCAGCTCTGAACAATCATTTAGGGGGATGGAGGACAGACAGACAATAAACAAAACTAAGGGGGAAAAAACCCTTGCAAGTCTGTGTCACACTTGTATACAACTGGAAGATCAAGAAAAGAGAATAGCCAAGAGTGAGTATTAATGAGTCAAAGACATTTTAGTAGGATTGTAAAACAAGTCTCATTCATTCATAGTTTTAGTAAGTTAGAGGGCTGAGTCCTGGATTCAGGCACTTCCCAGTGGTGTGGGAGTGGGGAACCTCAGCTTGGATCTACATCTGAATGTTGCCTTTGTACCCCGATTCTGAAATAGGCAAATTCAGTAGCCTGGGTCTTAAGAACTCTGCTCTTTGGCTGGAGGTGACAGCAGTTCGGGCTCATGTGTTGATGATACAGCTTGCAATATATGTGGCATATTGTAGAAGAGGCCTGCAGACCTTCAGTGCGAATCTTGTATGCAGCACTCATCCTTTTGGGCCAAATTTTGACACCTTGGGCACATCCAGACGTGGATGTTTGGTTCCCTGGGGACAAGTAGTGGTGGTGCACCTTACGCCGCTGCTACTTGTCCCCAGAGAACACCTGTGCCATGTGCACTTTGGCGTGTGGCAAGTTGCCCTGGCCCCAGCAGCCTTATTTAGGGTCCAGCGGGCCTCCTTGGCTGCAGGAGAAACAATTCTGCCACGCAGAGCCTGGCCGGTAGCTGCAGGATATCCAGGGGTCAAGAAAAACCCGCATTAAAAAAACCCGGTGCAGTGCATCTTCGGGCAATGTGCCTTTGCCGTGCGGAGAACACCAGACTGTGTGGTACATGGCACTGCAAACACATTTGCAGTGCCACATACCACATGACCACACACATCTGGACACGCCCCTTGAGTCCCACAGAGGACTACCTTGCTCCCTCAGTGGCCCCAGACTCGAGTGTTCTGCGAGCACTTCAAATGCGATAAGCAGCACTGTCCTGCTTGGGATTTGATCCCATTAATGAGCCACCTTTGTTATCACCAATTTAAATGACTTAATAAATCATATTCCATTGTTTGATGGTAGTGCCCATTAAAAGGATAGGTTGCTTTATACCAGAGATCACCCAGACCCTTTCCAGAGCAATAAAACTAGCAGCACAGACACTAAACATTATAAAAGCTGGATCTTCAGCAATATCTTATCCACAGATTTGGGCATTAGAACTGGCTGTGTTGTCAGGTCATGTCATTCCCATCTAGTAATCTTTTTCAGGAGTCACACAGACTAAGAAGCTCTCACCTGGATAGCTACTGGTGAGAGGCAGAGGCCAAAGAATTTTCATCAACAGTGAAAAAGTATAAACAGATCTACACACAGGACTAGTGCTGCTCTGCCGATGTCAGCAGTAAATAGGCTTCCAAATCCTGGCACAGGACTTGAACCTGCAGCTGCTAACTATGTGAGAATTTGAGAGATTTAATTCAAAGTATCCAATTGAAACTATCCTATTTGTGTGAAGCAACACATTTACTCACATATTGCATGCACCCTTTCCCTCCCCAAAATCAGCCCTCCAAAACTGGGATGTGTGTTTTAAGCATGCTGATCATTTTGTTTTCTACACCAGAGTGGAGGAATGGAAGCATGGGTGGCAGCTAATGGCCAAGAACTGAGTTCATTGTTCAGAGTCAGAGCTACAGGCTAGGGACACACTTTCAAAAAGCCTGAGCCTGAATTGATTCAACCTTTGCAGGTAGTCCAACCTGGCTAGGCTAAACCCATTTGTAACTGGACAGACATTCTCTCTGGACTGAGGAAATTCAGGCACATGCCTGCAGTGGCTCAGGCTAGAAGCCAGGGACACTACAGCAGCCCTTCCTTCCTTTCCACAATGCTGAGCTGGGGGGGGTATGGCCAAGCCCCAGTAGGATGCTCTGATTAGGGTGAGGTTTTAAACCCCCATCCTGCCTCCAGTCCCAGGCTTTTGCCCACTCGCTGCTCAAGGGGCAGGAGTGTTGCCAGCCCCCATCCCCCTGCTAGCACTCTGAGGCAAGGTGGGGGGGAATGCAGTGCATGCATCTGTTGATGATACAGAGCTTGTCAATCTCCCTCCCTGCTTCTTTATACTGTCTGCAGCAAACTGACAGGTGAGCAAGCCAGCAGGGGGCTGATAACAATGTTTATCACCCTATCAGCAAAACAATAGCTTCTCTCCATTAGTTCAAGGTCTTCTTAAACAAGTTTTTTCCAAGGAAGGAATTACCAGCTGGCCTGTTGGTTAGCTCCAAAAAGCCCTGTTCTGTTTGACTGTCCCAGTGAAATTAGAGAGACAGACACCTCTGAGCATTAGCTAATATACCACATGCCTAGGGTCCATGGGGCTGAGGTAAGTGCTGTGGGAGATGGGAGGGAGATGGGGGGGGGGGAGGATCCCTGCTTGAGCAGCGACGTGGTGGGGCAGGGGGAAGCCAGGAAGACCCTACTGTACCTGCAGTCTCCACCAGAGCTCTGGCCAGGGAGCAGAGGGACAGGGCCAACACAAAGAGCACTTCCAGCACAGAGAGCATGCCAGGGGAGTCTGGTTTAACTTAAACCAGGAAGGGGTCTGGGACAGACATTGCATAAAACGGTTTGACCCAAATCAGGTAAGCCTGATACTACATTAACCAAGTTTATTTTAAACCAGTTTCAGCCATTTTGGAACTGGTTTATGTGCACTGAACTTATGTTCTGTTACAGGTTTAAACCAGTTTCTGATCACTTAAACCAGTTTATATGTAATGTCTGTCCCTAGCCACAATATTAACCCTTTAATGGCCACTGTTGAATTGGCAGTAGTAATTGGGCAGCAGCTGTGAAAGGGTTAAAGTTCTGCTTCTGTGGTCCGGGTTAAGCCATGACTCTGGGAAACATTTTTTTTTCTTCATTCTGCATGCCTGAAACAAGGTGTGTCTCTTATTCGGGGAATGTGTGGGATGCAAAAAATTATATACGGTCGCTAAGGCTCTCAATCCAGTGTCCATAGAAAAGTCGGTAGAAGCCTTTTCTATGAAGTTCGGTCTTCCTAGAATTAATTATTTTAATTATAACATTTTCATTTTTAAAATTTGTGGACTTCATTCTAATTCTTGATAGCCAGGTGCTTTAAGTGCAGCACTTGTGTATAAATCCTATATTCTTGGAAAACTGCTTATATGTATTCCCATACTGGGGAAAACAAATCCACAGTACCATTGAATGCATTAAAACAGGGCTATCCAACTGGCAGCCCATGGTTATTTGTGGCCCCAAGACTCCCACCTGGCCACCACTCTTGCCATCACTCCAGCTGCAGCAACAGCTGAAAACTCTGGGCAGGGCTGACCCTAGGGAGGTGTGGGGTCCCCTTAACATTTCTATATAAATTAAAAAGAAGTTCACAAAATTTAAAAAACTCACTGATCACGATCAGTGTTGAACTGCCTATATTCTGAAATTCACTGGGAGAGCAGGGGCAGGGCTGCAGCTCCTGGCTTAGCGCCTACTGGCTGTGGGAGTAGGAGTCAGGCTGCAGAACAGGATGGAGGTGGCAGCCCTGGTCCTGGTGCTAGCACTGAGGGTGCTGCCAGTGGCGCAGCCACCTTGGGGGGTCACCTGCAGTGCGGGGCAGCTGAGGTGAGGGCTGTGTTGGGTGGGCCAAGCTGGGTCAGGGATGCCCTTGCAGCAGGGTGCCCTAAGCCAAGCTGAGCTGCGGTGCCCGGTAGCCTCGCAGGGGCTCTGGGCCAGGCTGTGCTGCATGCTGGATGCTAGGCAGCACCTCTGCCTCAGCTCTCAGATCCAGGAGTGAGGCTCACCTGCCACCAGCCCGTTCCATAGGGCACTTCCACCCCCTGCCAAGGGCCAGGTCGGCATCTCTTGCACCCTGTGGGGGCTCTGGAGGAGGGAGTTCGTGTGGCACCATGTGGGTGAAGCCCCGACAGCTGGCTCCAGCTCCAGCTTTCTGACTTTCTCCAAAACTTTCCTTGCCGTGATATTGAAGCGCGGGGCCCCCCAAAGTTTGGGGCCCGGGGCAGTCACCCCGATTTGCCATACCCTAGGGACAACCCTGACTCTGGGCTCCCTCTCCCTCTGGCTTTTACTTCCTGCCCTGCCACAGGGGGTGTATTAGAGCAGTGCTACACAGTCTGCAGTGCCACAAAAACCCATGGCATGGGCCGTTGGTGCAGCAAAGTGCAGCAGAGGAGCTCATGTCCAGGGAGCTAAAGATGGGGCAGGGGCACCTATGTCTGCATGCCTGGTGCAGCAGGGAGGGAGAAGGCTAGTGGCCAGAATGCTGGTGTGGTCCCATAGCATACAGCACCCTCTGGTGCAGCCTGTTCCAATTAGTAGATTAACTTTCTCCAAACTGAACAAATACACATAGGCAGATATGAGGAAGGGGTGCTAAATCGGACAGCCCTGAACTAAAAGGTCATTCCTACCTTTAATGTCTATGCTGTCCTGAAACTGCAACAAGAAACCAACCTATTGTGTTGATATTTCAAAATGGAGGATCCTCAAGTAAAAGGCAGCTGTTCCCTTTGGTTCACATAACATTAACAACCCCCTGCTAGGGACAGAAGTTACACATATACCGATTTAAGTAATTGGAAACTGGTTTAAACCTGTAACAGAACAGAAGTTTAATGCACATAAACCAGTTTCAAAATGGCTGAAACTGGTTTAAGATAAGCCTGGCTGAATGTAGTATTTGATTTAACTGATTGAGGTCAAACCAGTTTATGAAACTTCTGTCCAAGACCAGTTCCTGGTTCAAGTTAAATCGGAGTCCCCCAGCATCACAGCATGCTTTCCAGCCCTGGGCTGGGCTGTCCTGTCTGCTCCAGAGAGCAGGGCTGGCTCCGCCCCTCTGCACACTAGCTGGAGCAGTGAGGACTGGCTCATTGGCCGGCTCACTCCCCCCCCCCCCCCCCCCCAAGACAAACTCCAGCTGGGGTCTGGGGCCAGGAAGGGAGGTTAAACTCACCTTGCCCAGAGTACAGAGCTGCCCTGCCCTCTTACTTAGTGTTGGTTGTGACTATGGACTACAAATCCCAGAGGCACCTGGAAGAAGGAAGAGGAAGTGACAAGGAACCCTGTAGAGTCCTGCTGCTCTGATGCTGGACTGCAAATCCCAAAGACCTCCGAGGCAGCAGGAAGAGTAAGTGAACACACCTCCTAGGCTGTGTTTATAATTTTCAGTTTATAGTTTTTCAGAAAAAGAACTATTCTTGTTCAAGCTTTTATGAATTCAGTGCTACTATCTCCCCACTCCCCGAGGCAGAGCAGGGGCTGGGGCCTGGCCATGCCCCCTCTGCTCCAGCAGGGAGGGGAGTGGAAAACCTTGGAGTGGCTGGCAGGCATGCTCTAGCACCTCCTCCCCGGCTTCCTGTCTGAGCCACAGCAGGCATGTGGCTGCACTTCTTGAATCAAAAGTGAATGTGTGTTCATTTGCTTATCTGTTCAAACTCTGCAGCTTAGACTAAACTGCAAAGACTGAATCAATTCAGCCTCTGTTTGTACTTAGCCAAACAGATTGTAATTATGAATTCTCTATGAAACCATAAGTAGTCTCTCTATGTAAATTGAGGCTCAGATTTGTACATTTCAGGTGTGCTATCCATACTAATTCTAGCCCTTGTACTAGAAAACTCACTTTCCAGCTCCTTACAATTACATACTGAACCCAAACCAAAAGACTTGCTTTGAATAAGCAGGAGGTCTGTATGTGCATTTGTAACCAAAAGTCAGACCTGGCTCTAGGGTCTGCAGTGGGTCATAACAAAACTCTGCCTCCAAACACACTGCAATTTTGAAGCCAAATCTAGAACCTAATTTTCTTGGTTCAGGCCCTTCTTCTAGTTTATAGCATGATATACAGTAAGTTTGTATAGACAGAAAGGAAGAGGGGAGTCCAGATGTGGGAAAAGTACCCATTTAGCAATGGCCTTTTTTGCAGATGACAGTAGCAGAAGGTGACCTGGTGCAAACTGGCTGCAAAAATCAGAATAGCAGCATTTCATAGAAACAAGGATTCCTTAGGGTGATATCTTTTATTGGGCCAACTGTAAAGTTGGGAGAGAGTGAGACAGACTTTTGAATGCAAGACATTCTTCATCAGGTCTGACCAGAACAAGTCAAGCACAACATAGTCAGTCATCTGTCATATGCTGTGCTTAGCTTGTTCTGGTCAGACCTGATGAAGAATGTCTTGTGCTCATAAGCTTGTCTAACTCTGTCCCAACTCTACAGTTGGTCCAGTAAACATTCACACTAACAAATCCTTGTCTCTCATAATTTCTGGACCTCATGGTTACAACACTCGTACATCATCATAGCATTTCATGCACATTTAGCAGCGGCACAAATGATCACAAAATATGGAGTTGAATTAGGCTCTAGGAGACTTAATCATAGCAACACATCTGCAGTACCAAGAAAAAAGCATTGCTTTTGTTTTCATTAAACTCCACATTTTTCAGGGGTTTAGAATTGTCATTTTAATCCATTTCAGACTAAAACTTTGACTACATGCTGGCAGCTCAAGAATAATTTACGTTTATTTTATTTTAAGGGCTTAACTCAGCTTGATAGATTTAGAGCATTTTTAAATGTGTGTTGGTGTCAGATACTTAAAAAGCAAAATAAACAAACAAAATCCAGTTGCAGTTTGTCAAGGGCTGGTTCCTTTGGGCAAAGCCTTCCCAGGGGATAGTCTGAAGAACAGATCTCAGATAAGCAACAGAGAAGATGAGTTATCTCCCAGCTGTAATGCAGAACTGTGGGTTCTCCAAAGAGTTCTGTGCTCCACATAAGCAGACAACGTTCTTTGGGTAAATGTGATGTCTTTTATGAAGCCAACTAAATAGTTGGAAAACTTGTTCTTTACAAGCTTTGGTGCACAAACACCCTTCTTCCGGCATAGGGAGAATCTGCTGGTCCCACCCCTGTGTTCCACATAAGGATTTCAATAGCTTGAATACCAGATCTGCTCGGCCACCATGGAACTCCATAGTTAGTATGAGGTATATTTAATCCACTGCATCAGTAATACAGATTATACCATCTCAAAACTTGTAAAAAATCAAATCCATGTGTTATGAAAGACATTCTATACCTTGAGTGTATCAAGTACTACTCAACAGCCTCCCCTAGACAGCAGGGTGATCGTAAGTCTATACCCATTTAATATAGGTTTTATAGATCTACTAGTATTTGTAGCAAAGCAGATATTAACAATCCATAACACTGAAATGACCGTACACACTCCCTAAAGCATTTGTTTTCCTTGGGGTTTAGTTGTACTGGTAACTAGGAATGTGATCTTTAAAAGTGCCCAAGAGAATTACATACCCACATCTCATTAAAAACAACAGCTTCTAACAATTTAACATAAGCTGCAGCTTAAACTTCTGCCTCAGATTTGGCTATTCCAAGGCTTTCTCTGCAGAACCATTTCTACTGCAGTCCCTTATTTCTTCTGTCTACGAGTGAGACCTCAGTCCATCTTGCATATTTGTTGTGGCTAAATAAATGTACTAAGCAGAACTTTCACACATGATTCCAGTGTCTGACAACAGGATATTTCAATAGAAGAGCCTTATTATACTTATAGAAGGTCACCACAGTTCTTGCACAGATGACAACAAAGACAGTGTCTCAGCTGTGAGAAACTTAGCACTTTCACTGACTGGACTGAATCAAAGGAACTCTGTGCTTCAGGCTTGGCTGGTGAGTAGGAACAGTTTTCTATATTTTGCCATATATTGCTGTTATAAGCCAGGTGCATTTCAGTCTGTACCACAAATACAATCATGGTGGGAGGGGGGTTAGAATTCTGTGGGAATTAATGGAAATAGAAAAAAGAGTGACAAACTAGAGGAAACTAGTGTGAAGAGCAACTGCTCCACCATTAGCACTAGTCCCAAACAGCTGGGGAGCCCAATCCATGGGATTCTGGGGTACAGGTAGGAGGCATCTGACACTCCCTGCATCTGTCTCCTTGTTTCACAGCCAGCTCTGCTAAGTTTAACTCTCATCCTCATCTCACAGATTTCTATCTGCCTCTGCCATGGTCCCTGCTGAAGTTGCAGAGAGAAGTGGATCAGAGAAGTTCATCACTGTTCACTGGTGTCTCTGTGGGCAATGCACGTGTTAATAAATGAGGTGCTAGCTCATACTCTACAGAGGAGACACCCATACCATAATGCATGGTTATGTCTATGGTCTCTACTTTGTTCAAAATAATCCTCCAGCTGGCACTCACACAAGGAAAAGAAGCCTTCCTTGGCCTAGGCAGATCTTTGAGCTCCCAGCGTGGTACCCAGACTTACCAAATATCCCAAACCATATTCAAGATGTTGGATATACCTTTTTATTATTACAGTGCTAATGAGAACCGAAGCCAAGTCATTTATTCTAAGGATCATACAATCTCATTCTAAGCTATTTAGATGATAATTTACTCCTCCAGATATTAATATTTTCATATTAATGTAGATCCTTTTATCCTTGTAGCTTGGCACTGGGTTTTGATTTATTAATAGGTGGTTCCCCCTGGACTAGGGGGGAGTAGAATAAGCTTTAAGAACTCACTGTTCCCCATTAGTAAATCACAGACTAGCGCTTTGCATTCATGGAGGGAATTGGGTTGGTTCTCTCCACTCCCCACCCTCTTGAAGCATCTTAGTTCTGCTGCATAAAACTATCTGAATATATTTATTAAGCAATCTCAGATCTCCAAGCTGGGCGCAACCTGCTCTGCTGAACTTTTAACTCTATTTTAGGGAACAGAGATCGGGGCAACAGCAGAGTTAACAAATTTCCCTGGCTACTGCCCCTATTGATACCAGGATGTTTTATCCAGAGGTAGCAGGGTTATATAGCATGCAGAAGAATTTATGTATTTATTATTTTAGAGGCACTCATGTTTTTTAAATCCATCTCAGTTTGAAAGGAGGGTTGAAATTAAGGCCAACCTATTTGCATTGTGAATAGTCATCTGCCCCCCAACAATATGCAGAAATAAATGCCTTCTAATGAACCCTGGGGGGTTGAAGCTTTGATATGGATCTTGCTGAGGGTATGGTGGAAGGGAAGGGAAAGGAAGAAGTTCTAGCCAGACTAAAACCCACCATGGCAGAGCCAGGCAACCACTCTCAGAGTGAAAAAGAAAAGAAACTGGATTATTTTGCTAGCAATTGGTGTTTTTCTGTCTCGAGAACCTACAGATGAGAGGCCCCAGATGGCAAGTTAAATTCAGCCGGTTGAAACAGTAGTGGCTCCCCCCTCAGAAAAAAGAGAGAGGAGTATCCACAAGCTCTGAAAACTTATTTTTGCTGCTCTGGCTGGGTACACAGAAATGGAGGGTGGGCATGGGATAAAGGATGAAAACTTCAGGATTTGATGTGTGTACTGGGAGCTGCTGAAACCTTTACCTGTGTTTGTAAACAGATGACTGTCTGAATGTGACATCTGGCTTTCAAGGAGCTCCCACAGCAGGCAGAATCACAGCAGTATACACTTCAGTTCCCAGACAAATCTATTACAGAGCAGAATTTTGCAGTTTAAAGGACACCAACTAATCCCAGTCTGAAGCCCTTTACTAGAGAAAAATTGGATTAAATAGGTCACTTTCTGGTGGTGGTGAGGGGAATGGCTGGATAAAAGGAATGCCCTGGCAGTGGGAGTGTTTCTGCTGCCAAGAGGTCTCTTAAAAGGACCAGCTTACTATTTTAACCCCTTCACTTCAGAAAGTCAGAGAATGCATTAGTGAGACACCCAGGTTGGAGAGTAGCAGTGAGTGTAAAGAAAGCGCCCAAATAGAAAGGGCTCTTACAACCGTGGTGCAGTGAGAGTGAGCAAATGCTGTCTTGGGCTATATAAACATAGGTTTCACAGCTTGTAACAGACCAAACAGGTAATTTTTTCCCCTGACTTACTGAAAAAAACAAAGACAATGGCACCTGCAGAAGCACTCCTTACCTTTCCTCAGAGAGAGAAGGCAAAGCCAGGAGTGCTGAACAAGCAGGCTGCTGCATAAGATCTTATCATGAAATGGGAAAAAGAATTCACTAGGATCTGCCTACCCTTCCTCCAGGTAGTTAGAGGAGAAGGAAGAAAGGACACTGAAAGGAATCTCAGGAAATCACAAAGGCTTTCAGGTGTAATAGCCCATTATTGCTTTATAGCAGTGGGTTTCAACCTTTTTTTCATTTGCAGATCCCTAAAAATGTTTGAATAGCGGTGCGGACCCCTTTGAACTGTAATTGTATATATTTACATACTTTTGATTAATCATAGCCACCTTTCATAGACATTTTAGACAGTCTGTGGACCCCCAAGTGTCTGCAGACCATAGGTTGAGAACCACTGCTTTACAGTTTCTCATCACAAGGCTACGTCAGTACATGAATTACAAAGATGCAGCACCTTCATGCACTAATACCATGTTTCAAGAGCAGTGTATCAGGACGTTTTCACCTAACTATTTAGAGACTTATGTTCAACTGGAAATTGGCCTGCCAGCTCCATGAAGGTCTTCCAAATAAAGCTTGGAGGTAACAAATATGTCTGTTGAAAAGTTGCAGAGCAACCTTAACTCCCAAAGAAGGCTAAGGGGTAATGATGATACTCAGTTCCTAAGCAGTGGTTAAGATGTAATGATTAACTGTGGACTCTTCCAGCCCTGACTCACTTATGCCTATAGCTCTCTAGAGGTTTCATATGGTAAGCCTGAGAAGACTTTTCAGACAGCAATTGTTTTTTAGGCAATAGTGTAAGTCACAACAGGCGACTTATGTCCTGCAATATCCTGAGCTGGCTAATTTTGGAGCCAATGGGTTTCAGTATCAAGGGGTGTCCGGGAATTTTAATGAGCAAAGGTGGCAAGAGCTTCTGTTTAAAATTAATCAGTAATATCCTCTCCCTTAACCTCATGCTAACTATCGTATGAGAGGAAACAGGTCCACCTGCTCAACTACCAATGCTGTTTTCTGCTCTGCCCGGGTTTTTCTTGAGATCTCTCATCTAATAAAGAACTTAGCTATTAACTGCATGTAAATGCAGTAGAGTCAGGCTGTCTGAAACCCTAAAGGTGAATGCCAAGGTAAGTCCTTCCTGATCTGGACCCTTCAAGATATGCCAAATATAAGGGAAGCTTTGTATATCCTCAGACATTGCTATCGGTTGGAACACCTTGATTTCAAGTTGGGAGATGAGATTTTTTTCAGGTGCTCATTTATGTTTTCTTTATTTCATTATCAGTTTCATTACAAGTAACAGCCAGAAACTGGCAAGAGTAAAACGGGCAAAAAGTGCATACCATTGTGTTGTTTAAGCACCTAGGGAAATGGGTCCCACAATCCAGCTGTGAGCCTTTCTAGTATGCATCCCAGAAACAGGGCAAATGCAAAGAGTTCCACTCACAGGTTGTAGAGCTTGATGCTTTTCCAGACATTCTTCATAGGAAATACGCTATTCAAAAATAATTAACTACTTGAGTGGCATAAGTGTTGCTATGCTAAAGCCTCTCTGGCTGCTCTGTGGGAGCAGACTGCAAAACAAATTTAGCTAAATGTAGATGCATGTAAATTTAAACCACTGGGGAGATCTATGTGTCAGGAGACCATCAGTGACAAATAAAAGACTATGTCCAAAGCTTGCTGTTTCTCTACATGAGAAGCCAAATTCTCAGCTGGTGAAAGTCCCTACAGTTTCAGCAAAGCTACATCACCCAAGGATCTGGCTCCATATTTCTCAGACCTAATGTTTCCTGCCTGTACCCACCACTAAACTCTCATCCAAGCACTTATTTCCTTAGTTATTCCAGCTTCCTCCTAACTGTTTTCCCCAATACCCATAATGCTCTACCTCCAGGTCACACCAGCCAAAATTACTGAGATCATCTTTGCTCAACAATCTAACTTTATGGCTCTCCACTCTGTCACTGCCTTCAAGTTCCTGTGTAATGCTGCCTCTCCCAATTTGTTCACCATGTCTTTTGTTACCGTGCCAATTGGATGCAGCAGTCTCGTTCATTCCACCAGTGAGGACTGCTTAGCTGCATTATTTGTCAGCATTCCCCACAAGAGTATCCTTCCTTTCTTCCACCTGACTCCCACGTATGGGATGTCCTTCCAGGATAGGTCTGCAAAGCCACTGCCACCCTCAGATTTAAATTCTTCCTAGGTGCATATCTTCTCTGATGGCCCCGGAAACTAGGTAACCAAACTCCCTACTTATCCAGTTCACTTATTTATCTAACAAGCGAGCTGTTTGTCCATATGAAGGGAGTTAGCTGTTTTAGGCAATCGAATAACAGGGACACTGGAATAAAGTGTAGAGCAGAGAGACATAAGGCTGACTGTGGCAGGAAGGATTTAGTGTGTAATTTATACACTAGGGTTACCGTATTTCCAGGTCCAAAAAAGAAGACACCTGTCACGGGGGAGGGGGAGGGAATGAGCCCTGCCAGTGCCCCTCACTCCCAAACAGTAGTACCTTGCCCCCCACTCCTGACCTGCAGCCCCCTGGCACTGCCAGTGCTCTGCACACCCAACCCACAATCACCCATCCCATCCCTCTCACTCCTGATCGGCAGCCCCTTACCCCGCTGCCAGCCCTGGTGGTGCCCCTCGCTCCCGACCTGCAGCCCCCTGCCCCCCCAACCCTGCCAGTGCCCCTCACTCCAGACCCGCAGCCCCAGCACCCCTCCCAGTGCTGCCAGTGTCCTGCACTCTGGACCTGCAGCCTCTGTCCCCCGAGCCCTGCTGGTGCCCCTCACTCCCAATCTGCAGACCCCTGCCCCCCGAGCTCTGCTGCCCAAGCAGCTCCTTCACTGTACGCCCACTCACACTCACACTACCTGGCTTGTGGGAGCCTGTGCAGAGACCACATGACCCCTGACAGCCAATCACCTTGCCAGCTGTTCCCAGCCCAAAGCAGCCAGCCCAGGAGAGCAGAAAACCCAAACGTTTGCTCTTATTTAAAAAACCTGCCCGGACACAGCACAGGGATCCAAAAAAGAGGACATGTCCAGGAAAACCCGGACACTGGTAACCCTAACAAAATTAACAAGCATGTAACTAATAGGGCACGTCCCTAGCACTACCCTAATCACTCAGCCTGCTGGGGCTTTTTTGTCGGATGTAACATGTGACAAAGATTCAGGCTGAGGTGCACAAAAACTTGAAGTCTTGCACAGACTTCAGATGCTGAGGGTTTAATTCTTTTGGTATAAATAATCCATTCTGTAACCTCAGTGCTGTGATTGTTTTCTGGTGTAAATGAATCTAACAAGTGAAGGGAGGAAGCCACCAAATGTGTGTGAAAGGTTGACAGATTTGGGACTGAAATGAAGAATATCTGAGAGGTACAAGTTGTGTGTTGTACCTTTTTAAGACTATAGCTCTTCAGCCAAAGACTGTTTATTGTGTCAGTAAAGCACCTAGCATGGAGAGAAACCATTGCCCATGTCATAAATAGTAGGGGAACGTAGCTCCTTTGCATCTTTCAGCCCTCCCCTGACTTTGAAAGAGAGCAGCACATCAGCAGAAAGGTAGTGGTCCTGACCACAGAGCAAGGAAGGGGTTAACTGGATTCTGACATTCTTTCTGTTAAACTCATTGATTCATTTTCTCTGTTCCTATTGCTTTCTTTCACTTTCTTCTTCTCTCTCTTGCAGACTGATTAAAAACTCTTTTGAGTTTGAAGGTTTTTGTGTCAAAACAGCTCAGCTGCCAGCTGGGTGCCAGGCAGTGAATATTCATGGTATTTAAACATGACAGTGTGGTGGGGACTAAGGGATGGGCTAGTTAGCTCTTTTTAGATGGAGATTTGCTGCCACTTTGCTCCTTATGTTCTTAATCACCACTGTTGTTAAAAATATTACAGCTTCTGTTACAACCATTAATGCCCCAAATGAAGAACAGATTTCTCTGAATTACATCATAAAATGAAAGTCTCATCCTATTTCAGATGTTATTGTTTTCCATTTTAGTAAATAAGTATTTTCCATTTTAAGCCAATGAGCTGCTCTGGTACCACTCTATTTGGTTTTTAAAAAAAAGCAAAAAAAAAAAGCAGAGCATTGGGAAGAACTGGGATAGCTGGCAGCTCTGGGTCACTAGTTCAAATGAGGTAAATAATCTTTGGCCATCCAGTGGCTGTTTGGAGCCAGATATGAAACAAGTTGATCCTTTCAGTTTATTTTTTGGTAAAGAAGCATCCCAGAATCTGCTGCTGTAACTGAACCTTCCTGTTAGCAGGCATAGCAGAGATTAGCGATTAATAAAAGGTAAATGAAAAATGAGCTCTTTTCTGCAAAGGCTGTTGCTAGGTACAAGATCAGAGATGAGTCCCATCAGAATAGCAAATTAAGGAAAAGGTGTCCTGCTGCTCCTTGTGCTCTTTTTGTCCCCAAACTGAGTAGGCAGGGGGTGACTTCTCACTTCTACAAGAAAAAAAAATAATTATGGCCTGAATCTGAAAGTCCTTACTGAGGCAAAACTTTCTGACTAGATCTTTAAGCCCCTTCTCAGTCCTTACTCACGCAATATTGCCACTGAATTGGAAAAGTCTGAATAAAATCTGCATAAGGATAAGGCAAAGAACCTTGCCTACCTATGTCCTTAGACCTACAAGGCTACAACCAACAACCCTGCATAAAGATAATGAGTTTTTAGCCCATTCATAGCAATATCCAGAATGAACCCTGGCAGAAAATATTTTTCAGCTAAAGTCTCCTAAGTGCCCAAGTCCTTCAAGGAAATTTTTACCACCAGTGGAAAATGATCTGTATGCATCCTCAAAAATAAGCCTATTTTATCCAAGAACATGCCTGGAAGCATGATGAAGAGGAGAGAAAACCCACATGTGTTCCTTAGAGTCTGGCAAGATCTAGTCGAACAGAAAGCCAGGCTTTTGAATCCATGTTTGCTTTATAAACAACGTCAGTGCACTCCTGAAGTAAGGTCTGGAAACCTAAATAAAGTAATATTCTTTGGCCTTGAAAACTGACCTCAGACATCAGTAATTGCTTCAAAGCCCTGAACCTTATGCCAAGGCCTATACTCTTCTTAAGGACTTGTCTGCTGGGAAATACTGTAGTTAAAACAGTGTGGATGCACTGGGGGAAGGGAATTAAGTTATGCCAATTTAAGGCATCCTTATGGGTGCCTCTTCTGGATGTACTGTACTGCAAAAAACCACAAAAATCCACATTCCTAACTGACATAGCTATACTGTTAAAAGCATGTGGGCCAGGTCTGTGCATAGAGGAGGGAGCAGCTTTAACTGATTGTATGATAGATGTGGAACGCTCTGCAGGATGCCAGTGCTCAAATTTGATAGTACACACTAAGAACCAGAGTGTCTGGTAAAAACAGGTATTCATTTATTGAAAATAATCAAGCCCTACAGAATTCCAATCCTCCTCACTATTCTAGACTAAGTAATATAGATTGCACATGGGTTTAGTTCACCAAAACTGAAAACAAAAGCAACAAGGTATTTACAAAACCAAGAGCAAAGAGAAGTAGACATCAGCAATGGCTTCCTAGAATTCACTAATTACCATGGAAAGTATCAGAAATATGCACTCCTTGTGCCTTAAAATTCCTCTTGTCCTTTCTGGGGACTTTGTGCTTGGTAAACAGGATTCCATTCAATAAATAGTGAGTTTCTGAAATAAATAAATTATATTCCTATCCCAAAACATTTTAAAGGGTCAGGACTGTGGCGAATCTACATTTTAGATCTCCACAGATTACATTTAGCATACAAGAAAGTGTTTGGACAGCCTGGCTAATGAGGAAAAGTACTCGGCTTGATAGGCCTCCTAACATGAATTCTAGTTGGGGACGGTGACATAGGAGAGTGGGGGGAACCAAAACACAACCAAACTACTCTCTGGATACTGTCAGGAACATACACCAACCTTATTACTACCCCAAACAAATAGTTTTCTTGATGCTCTGTTTAAAGTTCCTAATATTCCTAATTCTCAGTAATATCAAGGTATTCAGGTGTCTTACCCACCAAAGTTAGAATGGCCTGAATTGCATTCTGTTTTCCCTTGAATAGTGGTTGCTTAATTCTTTTTAATAAATCGGATAATATTTGCTTCCAGAAGAAGGAAAAAACAAACAAACAAACAAAAAGAGACGAATGGGCTGGGCTCCCAGCAGGCAGCAATTTTAAAACACAACAAATACATCAGTAGCCCCAGTCTATATTGGAAGTGTCTCTTCCCTTTTAAAAATAATTTTCTTCAAATTTGTTCAACTATATAAGTTCTCAGCACCAAAACACCTGTGAAAAAGACAGACCCAGAACACAGAAGCACTGAAAGATGCTTACCTGTGTGGTGGGAAAAACCTCCCTAAGGTTCGTTGTCTAGCTGTAATTTGATAGACAGACAACGCGGGTAAAGACAGACAGCCGTTTATTTGCTCGAGCAAAGACCATAATGCAAGCAAAAGGCAAAATGGCCCCCCCTAAAGGGTGAGGCGATCTTTTATACTTATTACAATAAGGCAAGACTTACAGGGTTAACAAAAAAGCAATATTTGGGCGGTGCTTTACAAATCTTTGTAACAGCATATTTCTATTAAGCTGAACTAGCACTTTTTTAAAAGCTAAAAGTTAAGTAACAGTATTATAATATGTTAGCAAAACCTTACACAGTAGTAGATACTTCTCAAGGACACAACCACTGCACCCAGAACAATGGCTTCCCTGTCTTATCTTACTTCTTGCTGTAGCTGATTTTTCAGCACACAGACACAGATCCACTTTTTAACTCAGAAAATGCTTAATACAGTTAAAATGATTACTTGACACAAGCAAAGGCTTAGCTATCATTCTGCCTTGTGGTCAGCTGCATTGCTAGGCCACAGGTCATGCCTTGTATTCAGCTGTAAAGCTAATACTTCTTAATAATCCAAATTATTGTTAACCTAACAGTATGCTATCAGAAAACTATTCTATTTCAGGGTAATAACAAACATGCTCACCACACCTGTAACTCAGGCAAAGACTACACTCAAAAGAATCACACCTCTCTCTGTCTGAGAGAGATATACTGACTTTTGTCACCTCCCACCCCAACCCTACCTTGGACAATTATGCCAGCATACCTTTCATTCAGGAAACTGGTATACACGTATCAAACACTCATGTAAACAGAGTGTCCAGCACAAGGAATTGCTGGTATGGCTACACTGAGGTAGCAAACCCTTTCTAGTATCGACAAGGCCTCTCATCGTACATAGAATAAGAGATTAAATACTGGTAATTGTAAAACATACATTAAATAAGAGATCAATACACTTTGCCCAGTTAGTTTCTAGCCTCTTTGCTTAGATCTATCTTCATATATCATATAGGGACTCCATCGTACAATTTGAGCAAATGTCAAGCCACTCTTTACATCCACAGGAGGAAGGAATTTATACAATCTGACAATGTTGTTGATGGCACCATTTCCTTCTATCAGAGGTGTCTTTCTTTTTTGGGAGACTGATTGTTTTGTAAATAGGGGATTCTTTAAGAGATGATAGAGTGAGCGAGAGAGGAGTCCAGGAGAGCTGGCTGTACTTCAAAGAAACTTTACTGAGAGTGCAGGAACAAACCATCCCCTTGTACAGGAAGACTAGCAAGTATAACAGAAGCTCAGCTTGGCTTAGCAGAAAACTCTTCCATAAACTAAATCACAAGAAAGAAGCTTATAAGAAGTGGAAACTTGGACAAATAACTAGGCAAGAGTACAACATCATTGGGCATGCAGGGAGGAAGTCAGGAAGGCCAAAGCACAACTGGAGTTGCAGCTAGTAAGGGATGTGAAGAGTAACAAGGAGGACTTCTACAAGTATGCCAGTAGCAGGAGAAGGATCAGGGAAAGTATGGGTCCCTTACTGAACAGCAACCTCGTGACAGAGGATGCAGAAAAGGCTGAAGTGCTCAATGCCTTTTTTGCCTCAGTCTTCACAGCCAAGGGCAGCTCCGAGACTACTGCATTGGGCAACACAGGTTGGGGAGGAGGTTAGCAGCCCTCACTGGTCAAAGAACAGGTTAGGAACTACTTAGAAACTCTGGACATGTACAAGTCCACGGGGTCGGATGGGATGCACCCAAGGGTGCTGAGGGACTTGGCTGATGTGACTGCTGAGCCATTGGCCATCATCTTTGAAAACTCATGGCAATCAAGAGAGGTCCCAGACAATTGGACAAGGGCAAACATAGTGTCCATATTTAAGAAAGGGAAAAAGAAAGATCCAAGGAACTACAGACCAGTCAGCCTCAACTCAAGCCCTGGAAAAATCATGGAGCAGACCCTCAAGGAATCCATTTCTAAGCACTTGGAGGAGAAAAAGGTGATTAAGAACAGTCAGCATGGATTCACCAGGGGCAAATCACCAGGGTCTAACCAACCTGATTGCCTTCTATGACGAGGTGACTGGCTCTGTGGATGTGGGGAGACTGGTGGATGTGGTGTACCTTGATTTGAGCAAGGCTTTTGATACAGTCTCCTACAGCATTCTTGCAGGCAAGCTAAGTATGGAGTGGATGAATGGATTGTAAGGCAGATAGAAAACTATCCGGAGCATCAGGCTCAGAGAGTAGTAATCAATGCCTCGAAGTCTAGTTGGCAGCCAGTATCAAGTGGAGTCCCCCAGGGGTCAGTCCTGGGGCTGGTTTTGTTCAATGTCTTCATCAACAGCCTGGAACATGGCATAGAGTGCACCCTCAGCAAGTTTGCAGATGACACCAAGCTGGGGGAAGCAGCAGATATGCTGAAGGTTAAGGCTAGGATTCAGAGTAACCTATACAAATTGGAGGATTGGGCCAAAAGAAATTTAATGAGGCTAAACAAGGACAAGTGCAAAGTCCTGCACTTAGGACAGAACAATCCCATGCACCAGTGCAGGCTGCAGGCTGACTGTCTGGGAAGCAGCTCTGCAGAAAAGGACTCGGGGGTTACAGTGGACAATAAGCTGAATATAAGCCAGCAGTGTGCCCTTATTGCCAAGATGGCTAATGGCACTCTGGGCTGCACTGGTAGGTGTGTTGCCAGTAGGTCAAGGGAAGTGATTATTCCCCTCTATTCAGCACTGGTGAGGCCACATCTGGAGTACTGTGGAGCATGGAGCTAGACTGTTCAGTGTTGGCAGATGACAGAGCAAGGAGCAATGGTCTCAAGTTGCAGCAAGGGAAGTTTAGGTTAGGTATTAAGAAGAATTTTCTCACTAGGAGGGTAGTAAAACACTGAAATAAGTTACCCAGAGAGCTGGTGGAAGCTCCATCTTCGGAGGTTTTCAAAACCTGGCTAGACAAAACTTTGGCTGGGATGATCTAGTTTTGAATGATCCAGTTTTGAGCAGGGCGTTGGACTAGATGACCTCCTGAGGTCCCTTCCAACCCTAACTTTCTATGATTCTATGATTTTACAAGCTATTAGCAATGAAAGGAACTAACTAGAATAAGCAAAAAACATGCCAAATAGCTATTGAGTAGCTCCCATTTTCTATACATAAGACCATATCTCCCCTTATGCACTACCTTTTAAAGCAATCCTTCTGTCTTCTCCACACCAACAATCTCTCACCTCTGTCCCACATCTTTTCTACATTTGTCTTATCTGTGTTGACATATAGGCAGCATAAGCAGAGAGCTTGTTTCACTATTTGTTAGGCCCCATGTAAAATTTGCAGTGATAGAGAAATGATTAATAATGAAGGAATATATGTACCGGCTGTATTAACAGTTTGGATGTCTGCCCACTGTGATTGAGGTTCACAATCAGGAAGCCCCTTTAGAACCTTAGCAGCTCCTAGAAGTTCAGGTACAGTAAAAATCTCTGTTATCTGGCATTTAACTAACCACAATACTCTATTAACCAGAACTTCAGCAGCGGGACACACACGGCGTTGTGCTGCTTGCTGCCTGCTGTGCCACTTTCAGCAGCAGGATGCACACTGTAGTGTTAAGAGTACTCTACTTTTAAGAGATCTAGGTGTACGCCATGCACTGCCAATAGTGTACTACATGTAAGTTTAGTATACTGTACATCACTGCCTCAGGATTTCTCTTCACTCCAGTGGTGCTTTACTACTACTACGTTGGTGAGTACCTGTATACTATTTTATTCTTTATACAGTCTGTTATACTGTAATGTATTATACACTAATTCTTTGAAAATTTGCACTACAAGTATGGCACGGTCTTCCTTGCTAGGTATACTCTCAGATAACTGGCACCCTCCATTCCCTTCTCACGCCGGATAACAGAGATTTTACAGTAGTAGGACTAATAAGGCATGAAAGCATGCCTTCAGTCTGTGTTTAGCTAAGAGACTGACGGCTTTTCTTTCTGAGATGAAAACACAGCTTTTTGCCACTTCATCCCCAGCCATAGGCTACAACCATGACTATCCATGTTTGTAGCCTCCATGGCACCCTATACAGGTCTATCCTTGAAGCTTACTGAAAGCTTCAGCTACTGCAAATATTGGATGTCTGTTTGCTTATCAGAGCTTTTCACCTGGAGCTCATTCCCTTTGTACTAGGCAAATTGCATTGCTTGCTAGCTTTGCTTCTAGGTCCAATTCAGAATTTAATCCATGGAGTCCTGTTTGGTTTGGGTTCTGGCTACATACTGTGTGGGCTGCCTCCCGATCCCATCCATGTCGCCATGTGCGAGCCGGGAGCGATATGCGGACCTGTCTTTACGCACGCAGGCTGTGGCCAGCAGCCCGGGCACGCGGGGTCAGAGGAGACCATGCGGTGGCAAGGCATGCACGGGCTAGAATTAGTCACAGAGGTGTAGTGGTTGGAATTAGGCACGGACGCATAATGGTTGATTCAAGATTGTTTACTTACACCAAAGATGGTCGCGGTGTAGGCTGGACAGTTTCCCAGGCACAGTTCCGCTTAAATCCTCGTTTGAGGACTCAGACAATATTCGGATCACTCCCACTGAGTTGTCGAGGCTCCGTGGATCCTTTTATTCACTCACAATTCACTCGCACGAAGTTTGCTAGGCTCCGTGGGTCCTCTTTTGGCACGCAGGGAGGGATACGTCTAGGAATTTATCAGCGACGGGGAGAGGCTAGAGGCTGATCAGACCCCTGTTGCCTGCTTTAAATGCGCTGGATCCGATAGGCTCCACAGCGCTTAGAGATCTTCACACAGCGTGAAGTCTCCTCCTCCTGGTGTTCGTGGAGTCCTCCCTTGCGGGGGTCCTCCTCAGAGTTCTCCAACTTGGGCGGAAACCACCCAAACCTCTTATACGGCTAGCAAGCCAATCACTAGCCACCACGTGTGCATAATTTAACACAAGCCAATAATGGGGCTCGAATTAAAATACAAATGGCGGGAACTCTTTGCACGGAGCATTTCTTAGATGCAAAAGAAATGCACCATGCAAAGAAAGCTACAAATTGGCGGGAAATTCTCCCTTGCACCGGGTTTCTCCTTTACAGCAGAAAACTCCACCGTGCAAAGAAGCTGCAATTTTGCGGGAAAATAATTCAGTGGTGCCAAAGCACACACAAAAACAAAAAATCACAACTTTGGGTTGTGACACATACGAGACCATGTGCGCTCTTATTCACTTTCTTGCCAGATGAGATCAACTGGGCTGTTGTTTTAAGTGTGGCTGAGCTACCTTCACTGTTGATTTATGCTGGCTTCCATTGACAAAAAACAAGAAACAAACAAATAGCATTTAGCTCCTGGCAGTGGAAAGTCTGCCAGAAGAAAGAATGGAACAAGTGAAAGGAGAGGCAATCTTTCCGCAGCAAACAGAGCTGGCTAAAAAATAGTACTAATAGCTGCAAATCCATATATATGTTTTCAGGCTCAAAGCAGCTATGCCCTCCAGTCTGGTCCATATCTGCCAGTTATTTCTTCTTGTATTGTAACCCCCACGGTCCTTCTTTCCAAGGATTTTGTCCATTTTGGTTCCAAATTTACCTGTATTCAATACAAAGATTGCTAATATTTTTTTTATCTTAAAGGTCTAGAGGTTGAGGTGAGAAATTGCTGTCTTTATGAAAACACTGTGGAATTCTCTCCTTTAAGTTCACTACGTTAGTCATTTTATGCCTCCCACTTTAGGTCTTCGACATTACTATGTCCCACGTGTGAGGCCTGGCAAGTTGAGAAGTATGGTTCCTGGGCGCACAATAAATCCACATGGGGCTGTTTTCAGATCAGAGGATACGCACACCTAGAATTTGCACCTTTCACCAGCACCCAGTCTTGGCCCATGAATGCTTGACTGGATCTCATC
>NW_005841883.1:1969050-1976361 GCF_000455745.1 Alligator sinensis | reverse complement strand
CTGAAAGCCACAATAGAGACAGATGTTTCCATACCGCACACTGCTGGCCCAGGATTTTCCAGCAGGCACCTGTACACAGCACCTACTAGTATTTGCCCTCTGTAGTGCATGAATCCTCCAACCTATCCCTTCCAATTCTGCACTCAAGCAGGAGTCCAGCCTATGCCCCTGCAGTAGAAGCTTCTGGGGCTCCACTCCTCTCTTTCCTTCTGTTAATCAAGGTCTGTTTCCCCTTGCACAGTTTGTTTTTAAGCTTATTATTTCCATTTTCTAGCTGAAATCATTACATCTCATTAGGGTTTATTTCATTATAACAATTTGTATGTGCACAGTGGGTTTTTTTGACATCTCATGGTACTCACTTGCCACTGATCTGTCAAGCAGCATTAAGCATGAGGAGGAAATTGAATACAGGGTCTGGAATCTTTTTACAAGACTAAAGCCTAGCTTTCCTCTAGGAGATTGGTGTCTCTGCATGTCACTTCCGCCATCCAGACCCACAACAGGATTCTTCAAGCAGCTTTGGATGAGGCAGACCTAATTTCACAGAGAAAATACTGTATAATGGTGCAGGTCCTTAAAGCAGACCCAGCTTCAGGAATCTAAACCTTGGTCAGGATTAATTACCCAGCAAGCAGCTTGTTAGAAGCTATGTCAGTCAGCAGATAAGGAGAACTGTAATAGAACCAGCCAATTAACCAGCCCATGGTGCTGAACTAAATGCAACCTCATAGTTAATTGCAGAAGTTGTTTCCCAGCAGTTTCTCATTGTGTTTGGGTTTTGGGAGAGGGGAGGAAGCATGTGCTTATAGAGAGATTAATTTATTTCTGCTCAAAAACACAAACCAAACAGGAACCACTGCATAACTATCCTATGACAGATCTTTAAACCCATTGCCCCAACTCTTCTGTTTTTCCTGAAAGCAAGGAAAGGTGAAAAGGTCTTTAGAAACCAGAAAAGGAGGCAGTTCCACCTGCATCAAGCTTCAGCCATCCTGACCTTTTCCATGTCATTGCTGCTCCCCCATATAGCAGCTCAGAACAATACAGCCTTCAGCACAGTATACAGCTATCCATATCCAGTAGAATGAAACAGCAGCTTAGCTTTGCGGCTGAGCACCTGGGACACAGGGGCAGCAGCAAATTTCAGTTGCTATTGTGCCACTGACAACAGCCAAGTCAGCAACCAGGGCAGTTGCCTTAGTTGCCCTGCACTCCTTATGCCACTCAAATTAAGCCTTCCTAACATAGTCCACTTACAGACAGAAGAGGAGGACCTCTCCTTGCTCTGGCTGCTCCACAGTTTATGGTCCAGCTGTAGTCTATGGCTGAACATGAAGCCTTTACAAGAGTGCCAAGGTAAAAACCAGACATGGGCCCAGCTATAGTCTCGAGATCTGCAGCCAAACTCTTCCAAACTGTTTGAACCCAAAGCTTTGGGGGCAGCCAACTACAAAGCAAGACACAAATCTGAGAAATGAACTAGTCTCACATTCAGGAGAGTTCTCATCCCAGGTCTTACTTTAGATTCAGCTATAGGGATAACCTTTTTGTACCATACATGCAGTAAAATATAGATTTTGTGGTTCCTCACAGCTTCTACTTTGAAGGACACCCTATTCTCCCCTCAAGAGTTTCTAGTTAGAAATTCGTCTTTTGTTCTTTAACATTTACCCCTTCTATAGGCTAGCCTAGCAAATATTGGAGTGCCTCATATTGGCCTCTTTTGGAATGTGTATCTATGCTGATCTAACATCTTGTTGGGTGGGACACAATGAATGTACGTTTGATCCTCTTTGCACTGTGAGGTTCTCTAGATTGCTGATGATGCTAACTGCCACAGTTTTTCTCCTGCCGTTAATCATAAGTTATACGTGAGTACCACCCTTGTATGTTTGGCAAGCCAGAGGGTCACAGCTGAGTGATGCAGCATACTCATGAAAACTTGCTCCAAAACACCCTACTGCAGAAAGTTCTACCCTCACCCCAGCTTCCTCCATCCTGACCCTTTCCATGTCAATGCTGCTCCCAAGGAGATCTGAGAGATCAACTGCCCCCAGAGCTACATTATACCAACTCAGAGCACTAAGGATTCAAGTACAGCTAGAAGGTAACAGGAAGACTGCCTTGGGCAGTAGACATTTCAGCAACAAGCTCAATCAAACTGCTTGTTTGAAGAAGCGGCGACATAATCTGGGCTGTGGGCTATATCAGCCATTTACCTAAGAGACCAGCACTGGAGCATGTTTTCTCCAGCCTGGTTTTAAGTGTCCCAAGCAGGGGGGGTTGCTTCTTCCCACTGGAGATTTCTCCACATGGCACCTTCAGGAATGCACACCCAAATGTTAAGTCTACGTTCCCAATCTCTTTAGTAAATCTTAGTGGCCCACTCTGAATTCCCTCCAAGTTATCCAGAATTTTCTACTGTAAACTTGTCCAGAACTGAATGTAGGGGATCCTACATGTGCTTTCAGATGCAGAGAGGAACCATTTTCTCCCTGATCCATGATTTAATGCCATTCTACAGGCAGTCCACAGCCCCATTAGCCATTTTATCTTGCTGTCATATGACACTGTGGTCTCAGACTAATTTGCTCTCCACAATCATCCTCATGTCTCTTTCAACATTAGTGCTTTTGGAGTCTTTCAATTAATACACTGCTATGAGGGAGGTCTTCAGATGATATAAATGGAGTCATGTTAATTTCCACCAGCTGTTGATACAGCCTTCCATTTTGAATAGTTTTGTTCCAGATGCACTAATTTGCTTAGTCCAGGTTAAATCTTGTTATTTTCTGCCTGTAAGGATAAACTCTGTACTTGTGAATGATTCTGTCTTTATAACTTCTTGCTATCTGGATCTCCTGCAAATCTCCACACAAGCATGTTATTTATTCGTTCTTATTAAATAATTGACCATATTGAATAGGATGAACCTAGCACCAACTCCTGTAGCATGCAACATTACCATTTATCTTTATGCCAGACACAAGTTGAAGTGACAGTGCCCACCTTTCAGAACAATTGCAATGTACTTATTCAAACAAAACTGTGCCTTGTTTTCTATTGCCTTAATCCAGTTTTATGTAAATAGCACTTGAATAACTCCAGTGGAGAGATCTCAGGAGTGCAGCAGTAGGCCATCCTGGTCACATCCACATGAGCAGGGGTGTGTGTTTGCAGTTGCACAAATAGTATGCACAAACACTATGCCACAGTGCATGCCCCTGCTCGTGCACTTTGCAGCAGCAGTACACATTGTCCTGCTGCTCCATGTGTTGCAGGGGGCTGTCTGGGACACAGGGTGCCTCAGTGCAGGGCTAGCAGGCAGGCAACCCCTGTGCTGAAGCACAGTGTGCTCCAGCAAGCAGCATGTGGAAATGGGGGAATTGGGGCATAATGTGCCTTGAGATGAGGGAGCCTTAAACTGCCTGCTCCCATCTCTGTGTGCCTCAGTGTGGGGGCTCACTGCTGTGAAGCCCTCACGCTGAGGCACCCTATGGCCCAGCCAGCTGCTCCCTGGGCTGCCTGCTCTCCTTTCTCAAGGCACACTGCATCCCAGCCAGCTGCTCCACAGCTGGTTGGGGCACAAGGTGCCTCAAGACAGGGGTTCCACATGCGTCAGTGAGGGGCTGAGCCCCTGCGCCGAGACACATGGAGACAGGGGAGCAGCCAGACCACGGCTGCATGCCCCCCTGTCTAAAGGCACACTGTGCCCTGGCCAACTGGAGAGGCTGGCTGGGGCACAGAGTGTCTCCATGTGGGAGGTCTGCATCGTGCAAAGATGGGGGAGCAGGCAGCCCTGCCCTCTCTCTGCGTTTGGCCTGGCACACACCACTTTGGTGTGCTTTGCGCTACTTTTTTATTCAGGGGGGTTTTTGCTACTGGGAAATCCTGGTAGCAATTTTTGCCCCAGCACTGCAAATTAGCAGCACTGCGCACAATTTAACATGCCAGGCATGCAGTTTGTGGCACCTCGAACCACACATGCCTGCACGTCTGGATCCAGCCCTTGAGTCAAAGATGATCCTAGCAATACATTACAGGTAGGCTATCCAAAACAGAGAAACCAACTCCTATGAAACTTTTCCAGAACTAACTCTTTCCTGCAGTACCATATAATTTAGTAACTGACACATAGTACAGGTAACCTGAGTTTATCTGAGCCATCATTTTACCATCTGCCCAGCTGGAAATAGAGATTTGTCAGGGTCTAGACTAGGCTAATGAGAATAGTTTTGACCTGTGTATTCTCAAGTACGAGTGATACACCACACCAAAGCTATCATGAACCAAAGAGCCTCTTCAAGTTGTGATGGACACATAAATGCCTTCTGCAAGGTGTTTAGAGAATTTGGGTATGGAAAGATTTGTTATGGGTATTTTAGGAACAAAGCAGTATACCAGAGGAATAGTTGGGGGATGAAATGGCAAGTAAAAAGGAATGTAGGAAAGACCAATTTTAGCACAACCATTCAGCCACCCTTGCTACTATTATATTTGGATTTGATGGAGAAGTTCTCTCCAATGTTTCAAAATCAGTCAAATGCATGTTGATTTAGCTGTTACATAAATAAATCCTCTCTCTGATTTCAGAAGAGTAAATCTGTAATATTAAATCTGTGTAGGGAGGGGAGTTTATAAGTTCCCCAATACCAGAGGTGTTTCTCATGTTCCCTTCCCAATGATGAGGCTACCTGTCCCTGAAACTAATTTGATCCAAACTACTGAGTTAAAAAAGCAATAGGCCTGCTCTGACTTAAGCTTGGCTACAAAGTCCCACATAAAGCTAACTGGCAAACAGAGCTCATAGGAGCTAAGCAATGCCACAGACATACTTGTTTCACTGAAGACACCAGCTATTCTGCAGATACCAGGGAAAAATTCAGGTAGCTTTTTATCCCACCCATTAAGGCACCTTTGCAATGCTGGAGTAGTTCAAGAGGCCAGAGCAAACGTTTTCCTTCACAACCCATACAAGACTGCTTAGATCTTCAGGGCTGGGTCCTACCCCATTACTTTCCCTTAAATATCTGTGTTAAGACTGATTAATGTGTTAACTCTTTGCTTACTGGAAGTCAAGTAGAGCCTCCACAGTTTGGCATAATGTTATCTCAGGAGCAATATAAAACTCATGCTTGCTTAAGTGATTTAACCTAGTGTGCATGCATATTGCAAGGATGTGTGGTCCTTCTCCTCATCTCCCCTACAAGCTTGATTGCTTGCTAAATATCAGTGAGGGGCTTCATTCATTCCATGTTTCTGCTTGTGCCCCGCAGTGGGTTTGGAGAACATATTTTAAAGACCCTCTTGGGAAGCTCATTCAATCTCTGTTTACACAGCAGATTGGTGGCTTCTCTTTTGAAGTTGGGATTTAAACTGTTATTTCTAATTACAGAGAGGCTGAAACCTGAGCGCTCTCTGCCTTTGATGACTAAGCACAGAAAGAGACCAGAACAATGCTCCATCCAAAAGCTAGGGTTTGCTTTAAGCAGAAGGGCCTTGCTGGAAAAGTCTGACATACACTCTTATTTTCTTCCTATATTCTGTTTTCATCACTGTTGTTTTCTGTTCTTCACCTATGTGCCTTGCAGTTTATCACCACTATGCAAGAATATTGCCCCATTAGTATCTACTCAAATGGATGGGGGAATGGCAGAAAATAGTTGAATCCCAAGGAACTTCCAGGGAGAGGAAAGAAAATCTGGGCATATCTACACGTCTACAAATCAACAGGTGCTGTGGGTTCCTAGAGAATTAGGCTGCATTTTTCCCCAGCAGAATGAAGTTCATTTGAACCAATCAGTCAGTAATATTTATCTTAGGAAGGTAAAGGAGAATATGTTACTTCTGTATTTCAGAAAGGCAGTTATCTTTTTAAAACCCTACTTTACCAATCAATTCTACTGTTTCTCAGAGCTGGAAAGGTGCCTGAGCCACAACATTTGGATCCTAAGCTCCAAAGCCAAACCCAAATCCAGAAGTTTTGTATGGGCCATATCTCCACCCGAAAGAAAGGATAACACTCCAAGTGAAGCACTTGTAGCTCTTGGTGATAATGCTTATCTGCTCCCCTTTCCCCCAAAATCTGTGTCCATTTTATTCATCTCAATTTAAGATTTTCATTTAGGATAAGTTTCTTCTTGCAAACAGCAGTGGGGAAAATGTGGGGATGATTTTGTTTGGGGCCTCAGTATAGGTAATATAAGCAATACTAGCAGGCAAGAAAAGAGGAAATAGACACTATCTGGGACCCACTCACCTTGTTATTCCTAACGACTGTAAAGCTTTAGGGATAAAGATGGAAGGAAACTCAGGGAACTTCCACAGCACAATGTGAAATGCTCGGCCTTAAAACACAATTGACTTGTTCTCTGACCACATGAGCCAAAGCAGGAAATTCTAATCAGGCATAAAGCAGGAGGTGGAAAGAACCACATCATCACTGCCACACTTACTCCACAGCAGTAACTCAAATTTCTACCAAGCAAGGAAGTAGACAAAAGAAAAAGTCATCCACTGACTAGCATCTTTCTCCTGCCCACTTTGTTTTAAAAGGTTTGCACTTTTGTAACCAGATTAAGGTACTTAAACTACAGCTGTGTTTGTTCTATAAATTAAACTCAAAATAATTATAAGTGATCGTTTTCCAGCAAATGGAAAGACTAAGTGTCTACTCTTCTCCTGTTTTCTAGTTATCTTCTGAATAAATATCTCCCAGTATTAACAGCACTAAATTACTGTTGTTTAATCACACTGATCTGCGCAGACCCATAACAATTACAATATTTTATTTGAAAATTACTTAAGTGAAAGGAGCCATAAATCCCCTTGAAACTGAATTCTTTCCAGTATTATCCACCACTCAAATGGATGTAGGTAGAATAAATGGGCCTGGCTGATTAAAAGCTGTAGGGCACAAGAAGGTGAGGTTAATGCAGGCCCTCACTTTAAAAAAAACCCCAAACCCATGCATTTGTGCAGTCTTTTAGAGAGACAAAAAGCTGAACTAAAATGAGATAATTATTCCTAGTGGCAGGGTTCCTACCCTTCTTCTGGTCTACAGAACAAAGTCAACTCTCATTACATTATCATCACTGCCTAATGGAACACGGCAACATGATGCCCAATGTGGACACAGGTGAATAATTTAATGCCTGTTCAAATGCCCAACAACATGCCAGTATTTAAATAGGACACATAAGCATGCTTTATGAGCACCTCACCATTATTAAGGGATTCTAATGCAGGGGAGAATAATCCTGCTTGTAGGGTAATTAAATTACTTACAGCTATGGTGGTAATGGAGCT
>NW_005841883.1:1964281-1969040 GCF_000455745.1 Alligator sinensis | reverse complement strand
GGAATGCTGCAGAAGCAGAAAGTCTAAAGCTCACCTTATGTGACCATGAAGTAAACTTCTCAAGTGTTACAAATGCTACGTCCAACAGAGTGCTAGATAATTCACGTATTTAGCTAAGCAAATGGTAAAAGATTAAGCAAGAAAGGCATAACAGGAAATGGCTTATTAGAAAGCCTTAGCCTAAGGTTTAATTAGTAACAGACTATTGGTGAACAACAAAATACTATAACAAGTATGTGCATATATGATGTAGCTTTAGTTATATTGATTGTGATTAGTGAATTGTGTGACTTGCATAGTTTATGTACTGTTATACTCTTAACTGTATGTTAATACATACACAACGCTAACAGACATGGAAAAATGCACTCTACTAGAAGCAGCAGCAGCATGTTACTCTGACCTGGCTCCGCAGCGTCCGTATAGATTGGGTGCTTTAGTGTGTGCTATAGCTGCTTTTCAGCTTAGGCTGCAATTGCTTCTTCCTGAAAAAAGGCACTTCTCCCTAACTTTTCACTAACATCTCTCCCAACCATATAATCGGTCCAATAAAACATATCACAAAAATCCCCCACTATTTTACCTTATTAAATATCATTAGGTCACCATGGACGCAATATACCTAATAAAACTCGGCAGTGCTAAGGGAAAGCAGCAAAGTCAACCTCTGGAATCAAGAAAATGGGGAATTTAATAGGAATCAAACTGAATTTATTCCAGCTTCCTGCTCCAAGTACTCTTCCTTAGAGAAACAAACTTTCCCTTCTTATCCCTGTTCCTCTTCATTACATCCTGGGTCAAATGTCAAAGCTCTTATTCGGTTACATTTCTAATGGAAATCAGTGAACATTTTGCCTATGGATGTGAAGGTCTAGCCCTGTGTTATGATGTTAGGAGCAGTAATTACTGTAGTGAAATCTACAGTGTGTTTCTAGGTGCAGATAAGGGGAGTTCAGCCAGAATGAAACTGTGTGAAATTTGCAGGTGAATACGTTTTTCTTCGTCCATTACTCAGGTAGGGTCACTAGCTTCCGTCAGTCAAATATTATGCACATAACAGCAAGAGAGTAATTGTGCTGATTTTTTGTCTCTTTGTTAATGTTGGGACAAACTCTGAAGGGGGAACTCAGGGCTGGATTAACGCATAGGCAAACTAGGTACATGCCTAGGGCCCTAAGTGAAGAAGGGGTCCAGTTGTGCTTATTTTACATGTTATAATTATTGAGCGGAAAAAAGTAGGGGCCCACAAGTTTGTTTGCCTAGGGCCCACTAAAGGGTTAATCCAGCCCTGGATGAACTGAGACTTAAAGAACTAGGCAGCTTCCATGCAGGAGAAAGTCTGGCTCATGTGACTGACAGAGGGACACTGAGGTGATTCTGATGATGTTCAAGGTTAGGGACAGAAGTTACACATCAACCAATTTAAGTGATCAAAAACTGGTTTAAACCTGTAACAGAAGAAAAGTTCAATGCACATAAACCAGTTTCAAAATGGATAAAACTGGTTAACTGATTTAGGTCAAATCAGTTTATGAAACTTCTGTCCCAGACCCCTTCCTCGTTCAAGTTAAATAAGAGTCCACCAACATCCCAGCATGCTTTTCAGCCCTGGGCTGAGCTGTACTGTTTGCTCCTTGAGAGTAGGGCTGGCCCTTTCCTTCTGCTCCCTAGCTGGAGTAGTGAGGGCTGGCTCACTGGCCCCCTGGGAGCAAACCTTGGCTGGGGTCTGGGGCCAGGGAGGGGAGTTAAACTCACCTTCACCTAAGTACAGAGATGCCCTGCCCTGCTGGCTTACTTAGTGCTGGCTGCAACAATAGACTACAAATCCCAGAGGCACCTGGAAGCAGGGAGAGGAAGTAATGAGCAACCCTGCAGAGTCCTGCTGCTGTGATTGTGGACTGCAAATTCCAGAGACCTCAGGGGCAGCAGGAAGAGGAAGTGATACACAGCCCGTGCTAGCTACATGCCAGAGAGCCATGCTGTAGTGCCCCTTGGCTTCTGATTTGAGCCACGGCAAGCATATGGCTGCATTTCCTGAACCACAAGTGAATGTATGTTCACATGTTTATTGGTTCAATCTTTGCAGCTTAGACTAACCTGCAAAGACTGAATCAATTCAGTCATGGGTTTTTTGACTGTCTGTACTTAGCCTAAAGGTGACATTACAAAGTATGTTTCATCTACGAAGGAGAGTAAGCCAAATTAAACTCATCAGCACCCCACTGTGCTCTGTTTGTACACTTGTGAGGCTCACCCACAGAGACTCCCCAGGGGTCACATATGATGTGGGAACTTTTTCTGTGGTATGCAAAGTAGGAGTCACTGTGCTAATAGTGGGGTGCCAGCTAGCTTCTAACTCAATTTTAAATTCCATAGTAAAGTGAATCTGTTGCTTGCTTGAGTGAAAAAGCACATTCTTTTGCTAAGAGCTTCACTGCTCCCCCTTGCTCCCTCTCTTTTTGTCCTTATTTTGTTATTCTCCAGAGTCTTTCTATAAAATGTCATCCAGAAGCAACAGCTGGCTTTCTGCTACAGGGGAGCAGGGAACAGCATTCAACATTAACATCAACTCCTCTTTTTTGTTTTGTTTTGGGGTTTTTTTTACCAGCTTTCACAGAGAATGGTCAGTTCTACTCAAGTTAAAGTCAAGACATATCAGTTATTTCTACCAATTAGAACAGCATCTGTGTCCCATCCCTGAGTGCTAACCTGTTTTTAGTTAAGTCTGTAAATTCTTGAGGGCAGGGACCCTGTCTTCTGTGTCTTGTACAGTACTGAGTTTCTTTTAGGGATCAACACATCTGGTGGCAGATAACAAGAAGCAATGGTCTCAAGTAGCAGCAATGGTTTAGGTTAGATATTAGGGAAAATTCTCTCATGAGAAGGTTAGTAAAACACTGGAACAGTTTACCCAGAAAGGTTGTGGAATCTCCATTATTGGAGGTTATTAAGATCTGGTTAGACAAAGCCTTGGCTGAGATGATATACTTGGGGCTGGTCCTGCTCCTGAGGTTCCTTCCAACCCTAATTTTCTATGATTCTATGAAGTAAATAATCTTCATTTGCAGGAGATAGGATGAATACTATGATGCTATTGGACATTTGTTGTTTTCTAGATTGAAGATAAAACTGCCTCCTCCTTGCATGTCACAAGTGGTACTTAGGTCTTGTAGGATCAATTTCTGTTGCTATCTTTTTTGTGCACGGTGCTCACACAGCTCATTAGCAAGTGCCTTGTCACTACAGTTTGGGTATAGCATTAACCAACTGGGTGGATACATGAAAAGAGCACATGACTTTTTCCTATGAAGCACAGTGCCTAGAATATCATATGTGCTAAGATACTGAATAAAATAATGTATTTCTTTGTTCTGGATTGTTCCTATTTTAAGAGGGGCAGGAAAGCAAGTTAGTGAATCAAATTGCTCCAACACAGAAGTTAAGTTAAGTGTACTTTGGAGGTAAAGTTAGCTTAGCTCAGGTGGGCCATTTTTAGACTGATCTAACATTTTTAGTCCCGCAGGCGCTTGCCCACCCCCAGACAACCCCCCTCCCCCTCACTATGGACCAGCCCGCCCCCTCCCTCCCAAGTTCATCAAACCCCACATCCTGCAAGCCACTGCTGGTGCTGGTTTTACCAGCATTTGCTAGTGCTAGGAGCTAAGCAAGTAAGTCAGGGTGGGTGGGATGGGGAGGGTTGGTTCGCTGCAGTGGAGTGCTAAAAATAGCCCCTGGTTCTGAAGGGTGGAGGACATAACCTACCTATGCCCCTTGTGGACCCTGTGAGCCTCTTGGACCCTATCAAACCCCCTGCAGACCCCACCTGCACCCCCAAACCTCTCCACGGACTCCACATGCCCCCCGATCTCCCCCTCCCGTGGACCCCACCTGCCTCCCTGATCCCTCCTGTGAGCCTGTTTGCCCTCTTTAACCTTCCAAGCCTCCCTTGCTAGCCTCTCCCATCCCAACTTACCTTAGATTGATCTAATATCCCTTCCCCAACCTCTCTGAATGTCTGTATGCACTCTTAAGTGATGGTCTTATTCCAGTTCCCTGTAGACAAAGATCTGCATTAGAAAAAAAATGCACTACAACTAGCACAAATTGGTAATTACGGGGGGGAGGCCATGGACTGTATAAATATAGATTTGCCCCTTTGTACATACCTACAGATCTCAGGAGAAGGAGATCTGTAGGTAAGAAAAGGATCAAACTGAAACAGAAAAAAAGGCTCCATTCTCCCTTATGAGAGAGTTCAAGGCAGAAATATATGTTCAGAAAGAAGGCAGGGTAGATTTTCACCTAACCAAAGTAAGAGAGTGTATGTATGGGGTGGTAGGGGGTGGAGTTAGCACAAGCTTCCATGAGCTGAAGCTCACTTCATCAGATGCTGTGAAAGGACATGCAACGAGCAGTATGTATGTTCAGAGCCAGGATGATTCACAGAGCAGTCCATAATAGCACTGAAGTGAGCATTCCTAAATTTCTGTAAATATGTTTGTCATGACCCAAAAGGCATGATTGTGTGTGTGCTTCGACACCAGAATTATCCCTGCCAAGTTGCAGAGCATTGCACGGGAGTGTTTCCTGTTGCAGAGGAAACCCCGGTGCAGGGACGAGTTTCCTGCCTTTTCTGCAGCTTCTTTTGCAGAGTGCATTGCTCATGTTGCAAGAGGAATGCACGGTGCAAAAGAGTTCCCGCCACTGGTATGCAAATTCGTTCCCCGTGATTGGCTAATGCTAAATTATTCACACGTGG
>NW_005841883.1:1954598-1961395 GCF_000455745.1 Alligator sinensis | reverse complement strand
AAGAGGACTCCACATCCATCTCGTGGGGACTCTGGGTACACGGCAGGGGTATAGAAACCCTGTGTGAGATCCAGAGGAGCTTGGCGGCCTGATCCACTGCCCACCTCTTCCCATCTTCGAACGCGACTTTTATAAGATGTATTTACGATTTCCATTTTGGTGGCTCGTTCACCCAGAGCATCCGGAGCTCTGCACCGTGGAGCCTAGCAACCTCCACGAGACCGTCTGTGTTGTCTGTCTGTAACTGCAACTCAATCAAGTTTTCCAGCCTACACCACTGCCATCTCGGTGTAAGTAAACAATCTTTAAAACTACCAATACGCATTTGTGCCTAATTCCAGCTCGACGGCCTTCCCTCTCCGACCCGGCGTGCCCGGGCTGCTGGCCACAGCCCGCGTGCAGCACGGAAAAGGGCTCGGGTCGCTCCCGGCCCTCACAATGTTCAAAAGATTAAGGTGCATGGCAATGCAATGTAATGCAGAACACGAATTGTCCAGGGCTATGCATAGTACAGAACAGATGGGTTTTCCAAACATACAGAGAGAGTCTTGGCAAAGATTAAGTAGAGCAGCGTGTACAGGTATACTTTAGTGAGCAAGAGCTAACAACTCATGACTTGGGGGTTAGGAGAGACATGAAATATAAAGTTAAGTTTAAAATTGAAGTGGGCTTAACCAACATCCTGAATCTGCACACCTTGGGGCTTTGGAGTTAATTTAAAATTAATTTTGTGCAACATCAACCTCTCACCTTTGCTAACTGGTAGCATGTGAAGCTAGTTAATGTTAGATAATATACTTCCAAAGTCCCCTTTATTTTACACACCCCAAAAAAGATTTTTCCTACTGATGTAAATTTTGGACTGAACTGCAGAGTTATTTTGGATAAGGAGAAAAAGTGCAGCTTTCAGATATCATTTCTACCATCAGCTTACCAACTCACATACACATAAATACACCACATGAATTTAACTTCCTTTTCTCTCTCTGCACTTCCTTAGTGTTAGGCGTAAGTCTCCCTGTATAAAGTTATGGAGGAGTTCTCATCACCCATGGTGATCATGAATTACCATTGCAACGTATCTGAGTTTCTGAATTTCATTGATTTCATTGTGCCAAATATGACTCTGCCTCTTCAGCTTGTGGGTTATTTAGCATACTTGGCATAAACAATTGGCACTGGCAGGGTTTCACAGTAGGGCAGCTTGTTACTGTTCATCAAATACCAGCAGCTTCCACTGTGAGCAGCAGAAACTGGGAGAAATGCGTCGCATCTCATCCAGTTTGTGTGTGTGATTATAGCAGCAGTTTTTGAGATGCAGTTAGTTAGGTTCTAGTACAAAAGCATCATTCCACCTTTGAACAGACAACAGTAACATTTCACCTCCCCTCCCCCACATTGACAGAGTCACTTGTTAAAGATTAAAACATAAACAGTAGCGCCCACCACCCCTTTTAGAATGCACACAATAATAAACCTGTCATCTGTTTGGCAGGAAACAGCAGGGCAATTAATGCAGAAAATCCTCCCTGAAATATATGGCTCATAAATGATAATACCATCGGCTTTCCCAAAAATAGAAATATAGAAGCAGTGGATGCGAAGGTAGATGCCTCTTGAACGCTCTTACTACACTACCATGCCTATACACACAGAAGTTGTAGGGAGTGTATTATGTGGGCTGTATCCTAATGGGTATCTTGGTTATTATGCCTAATGGAGAACTTTTGCACAGTCCCAAATAGTGAATAATCTCAAACCTGTTCACATAAGTAAAAAGCATTGGTCTCAGAGCCTATTCCACCTAATAGGCTTCTAAGCGATACTTTGGCAGCTAAGTGCAATTCCCTCTTGCTCAAGACCCTGAAAACCTGTTAACCAAAAGGTCAGTGGGTGCTCCTCCTTGTTGTTTTTTGACTTAGTCTTAATGTTAAGATGAAGAAATGTTACAAAAGCACTTCCATTTAGGAATTCAAGCAAGTTTTTGAAAATTATAGAATAGATGGGTCATTAACCAAGTGCTATAACTATTAGAGAACATGATTAATGTTACCGCTATACAACAAACTAATTATAACCAGGTCACAAGAAGTCTTTATGACCACAAGATTGCCCGCTTCTACTTTGCATATAGAGATGGGCTCTTAGCATGCCTGGGTATTGACTGTGGCAGCTGCTGGCAGCTTAGAATAGTGGTTAGGAGAGAAAACAGAACTTGAAAAGACGATTCAGCCACAAGATACAGAGATCGGAGAGAAGCAGCCCTGACTACCTTCTTTGTAGCGTGGCCCTCAAGCAGGGCTGCTCCCAGAACAGCAACAGGAAGAGACAATTTCTGATTGTGTTGGAGAAAATGCATCAAAGATCCCTTCCTAGTGTAAAACCCTACATTTATTGGTGGTAACTTGTACTGTTCCATAGTGGGACTTAATCTGATTTTAAAAAGGCATATGAGCAACACTTCCAACTGGCTAAACCAGGGGCGGGCAATTATTTTGGGTGGAGGGCCTCTTACACAGTTTTGGCAAGCTATCCAGGGCTGCATGGGTAGCCCTGCCCCCTGACAGGTGCCCCGCCCCCTGGCCACCAATATCCCAGGGCCAGCACCAGTGGGGCCCAGAGTGGGGCGCAGGCTGGCAGGGATCTGTGGAGCTGGACTGGGCTGCACCAGCAGGGAGAGGGGGGAGCTGGCCCGGCTCCATAGAGCCCCTGCCAGCATCCTACCACCCTGCTCTGGGCCCTGCTGGCGCTGGCCCTGGGACACTAGTGTGAGCCGCACGCTCTGCACCTGTCACTCCCAGTGCCCCCCTGCCCCGCGGTACAGGCAAGGGGCAGTGTGCAGCCCCAACAGCTGGCAGCAGGGCTGGGTTACAAGCTGGTGCAGAGCGTGGGGGAAAAGCAGCCCTGCCCCTGCAGTGCAGCATCTCACAACCCACATGGGGCTGCCTGTGCCTGCTCAGAACAGCCCCGCACGGGCTGCAAGCAGTTGCAGCAGGGAGCGCTGGCCACAGGGCAGGGGAGGGACCACTTTTCCCTGAGTTCCTTCCCTGCCCGCGGTCCTCCCCCGCCCTCCCCTGCCCTTACCTGAGGTTCCGGCGCCAGCATAGTTACATGGTCCCAGGCCAGAAGCTCCTGCTGGGGCTTCTGGCTGTGGGAGCAGGGCTGGGCAGGCCCTGCTGCTGCAGGAGCCTGCTGGGCTTCCCCTGGGTCCTACTGCCCCTGGTTTCTGTCTTTTTTGACAGGAACCAAGGACAGATCAGTATTAATTTATAGATTTATAGGTTTAGCAACTCCTCTAGCACAGGAGCTGTGAGTGGAAGAACAGAGGCATGGATAAGCTTTCACTGTACTCCAGCAATTCCTGGCTGCCAGAATAGCTCTTTGGGCCTATGGACAGTCAGGCACTGGGGCCCTTCCCTGCCCCCTCCCCCCCCTTCCCTGAGTGTCCCCAGCCACATGGTCCCAGGCCAGAAGCCCCTGCTGGGGCTTCCAGCTGGGGGGTGGGGCCAGGAGGGCCCTGCTGCTGCAGGAGCCTGCTGGGCTTCCCCTGGGTCCTACTGCCCCTGGTTTCTGTCTTTTTTGACAGGAACCAAGGACAGATCAGTATTAATTTATAGATTTATAGGTTTAGCAACTCCTCTAGCACAGGAGCTGTGAGTGGAAGAACAGAGGCATGGATAAGCTTTCACTGTACTCCAGCAATTCCTGGCTGCCAGAATAGCTCTTTGGGCCTATGGACAGTCAGGCATAAGTTACAACAGGGCCAAGGGCTACATACTGTGTGGGCCACAGGCTTGTGGGGGCAGCTCCCTGGGTTCCCTCCCTACCACACTGCTTGTGCCAGCAGTCTCCCACCCCACAGGCAGTAGTTGCAGCAGCACACAGCCCTGCTACCCCTCGGGCAGCAGCAACAGAACACAGCCCCCTGTCCCCACTATCCCCCACTGGGGTAGCAGTGTGCAGCCTTCCTCTCAGGCCATTCCCCACTGTGCAGCAGTGTGGAAGAGAGAGGTGCAAGGGCCAGTGGGCCACATGGGTGTCACTCAGAGGCTGCCTGTGGTCTGTGGGACACCAGTTGGACAGCCCTGGCTTAGAGCAACCCTGAGGCTATGAAGTTATACCAAAGAATCAGGCCTTAAGAGTACAGAAAAATACCACAAAGAAATGTTGTCTGTGAAATCTATTCAGTCTCTAGTTAGAACACTACTGAGTTCCTACACCAAAGACACCGTGAATGCAAAATAACAATTTAGGTTGTGATTTTCAAAGCAGCTTTAGGATTTAGATACCACCTCCATTAAAACTGGTAGCTCCATGTCTCTTAATCCCCTAGAGTGCTTTGAAAAACCTCAGCCATAATCTATATATCTACAGACATGAACAAATCACTGAAAAATTCAAGCTATACAGACAATTTAGTTACTAATGCAAAGTTACGTATATACATACAGAGCAAATATTTAAAATGATAAAAAAGTATTTAGCAAAGGGTTACATAAACGTCCCTGCAATATTTCAGCCAACAAGAGAACTAGGCAGTCAGCCTTGTAAAGGCTTGTGTACACAACATTTTTTAAATAAAAGTTTCACATCTATTTACAGTCATATTCCACGTACTGCACATATATTTGAATTTCAGAATGTTGCTAGTCTCAAACATCGTTACGAGTTACACACTTCACTCAGGAATTGACTCTAATGCTTCCTGAACTCAGCAGAAAGGCCCTTTTTGAATTCAGTGTGAACTGGACAAGGCCCCAAGACAAAGCATTAAATTAGGGCCGAATATCCAATATGTTTCTTGGGAGTTTAGTGTAATGTAAAATCTGTTTTAAAAGCCATTTTGCTAATATGGCTTAGTACCATTTTTTGCACTAGTTTAGCTATTTGTTAGTCTAGGCAGGACTAAAAATCCTGGCTTTTGCATTAAAAAAATGGTTGCTTGCTTGCTCACTGCTTTCTTGGGGCTTATAGTGGATTATGAAGCATTACAACTGGAAAAGAATGGAGAGGATTAGATTTAGCAAAATGCCAAATGCCCCCTCCAGATAAGAAGCTGGTCACCAACAGACAGAGTAAATTGTACATTAGCCTGCAGGAACAAGCTGCTGGGCAAGCAAGCCTCTACACTTCCTCTCCCTCTGTGGCGCAGCTCCCTCATGTGATATAGCTCTACGGTGGCTGCATTATTGTACTTCCAGATACTTCCACATTTTGAGCCTTTGAAAGTCCAATCCAGTTCAGTAACAAAGTAATCCTGCCTTGCATCTTAGCTAAGAATTTGATTCTAAACATCCTTTCATCTTTTGACTTTCTCATATTTGCCTTTTGTGGAGTCCCAGTCCAAAAGGGCACACAAAGGAGCCATAAGAGCCATACTCCTTATAAAGGTACAGTACATGCTCCCCCCAGGACCAAATCAAAGGGGGTGGCTCTTACAGGGACTGTCTGCTCTTTTCAGCATGCTGAGCACAAATGTTGCTATGACTCCTGTGAGTGAAGCTCACAAAGTAGAAGCACCAGCAGTCTATCTGCTCCCTCTGGAAAAGTACAAAAGAAAAGGCCCCTGTCCTTCCATACCCAACATACCCCTCCAAGAGCCACTACTGTCCAGACTATGGTGCTTTCTTTTAAGGAACAAACTATTTCTCAGTTTCACAGGCAGGCACGGGGATCATGATGATTAACACTGATGTTGTCCCCCAAGGCTCAAGCAGGATCAGAGCCTATTTCAGCCAGTGCTACACAAAATGCAGGAAAGACATGGTCCCTGCCCCAATGTGCTTATAGCCTAAGCAAGATGAAAGAAAAGAGCAGAATAAATAATACAGGGCAGGGAAGATAGGGTAACAGTACAAAGAAGTTACTGGAAGGGCTTGAAATGGATTGGTCTTATCAGCTATGCCTAATTTTCCCTTAAAATGGTTGGCCAGTTTCCTGTGTGTGTGACTGTAGCGGTGGATTTGAAGATTTTGGCTGAGAGAGGATACAAACTTGATGCACAGAAATATGTCTCTGAATTAAATATTAATGCCAGTCCTGACAGACTGTAAGAGAATCAGTATAATTGTATTTACTTAAATTGTTTTGTTTTAACAAACTTTATACTTTAGTTTGATTACTGGGGACTTAATTCTGATCATTTTGTCCAAGTCACACACTTCCCCTTGCAGTCCATACTGCCAATGCTAACATGCAAGAAGAAAGAATAGTGGGAAAGCTGCATAGTCTTAATACTCACAGTAATGGCTGTCCAAAGGTTTAAAACGTTGTTAGAAAATATTAATATAAAAAATTATGGTTATTGCATGGCTTTGTGAAGATGGAAAACAAGTCCTCCAATACTTCTACACTTGCCTAGTTAGGAGGGCTGAAGAATGATGTTCTCAGAACTGCGGTCCCCTTTTCCAGTCCACCCCAGCAGCAAACATGCTCTGGAAAATGAAATATGTAATAGGGCTGTGCTAAGCTCTGGGTGCTGATTCGATTCAGAGGCGATTAGGCCTGAATCGAATCAGGAGACCAATTAAAAGGTGAAAATTGATTCAAAGCTCTCTGAATTGATTCAGAAAAGATTCAGAGAGCTTCGGCAATTTGGGTAGTCCCCGCTAGCTGCAGCAGGGAGTTGGACCTGGACTCCATGCTGGTAAGTAGGGGGTGGGGGAGGGGAGGCTGGAAGACGGGGAAAGGGACTACGGGGGACCCCTGCCAGGCCCCATCTCCTGCCTGCTCCCCCAGCCCCCCTGAGCACTCCTGACCCCTGCCCACTCTCCCAGCCCCACCCCCCCATGGCTGCC
>NW_005841883.1:1948306-1954580 GCF_000455745.1 Alligator sinensis | reverse complement strand
AAAAAAAAAAGCCCCACACTCATCAGTTGCTGCAGTGGCCTCGGGGCTTCTGGGGGCTCATGGAAGAGCCCCCCACACAGTGCAGGGCAGCAGGGATCACCCCTGCCACCCCTGCCTGGCAGCAGCTGGTCAGTGGGGAAGCTTCTTTTTATTTAAAGGGCCAGGAGCTGGGGAGGGCGGGGCAGCCATGAGGGGCTGGGACAGTGGGCAGGGGTCAGGAAGGCTCATGGCAGACCCCACCATGTAGCGTGGTGAGTGGGGGCAGCAGAGATCAACCCCCTGGCTGGCAGCAGCCGGTGAGTGGAAGCTTTTTTTTTTTTTTTTTTTTAAGAGCCGTGTGCTGGGAGAGAGGGCGAGGCAGCCATTGAGAGCGAGCAGAGGGTAGGACAGATTCATTGGTTCAGCCAATTCAGTGGTGGCTGAATCTCTGAATCAGATTTGGCCAAATCAGTTCGGGACAGTGATTCAAATCACCGAATCAAATCACTGTCCCCTGAATCGGCTGAATCCGAAGCGAATACTAGCTGCTTTGAACAGACCTAATATGTAATTGCTAAGCTTCCAAGCTGCTCCCTATTAGGATCCTAAAATATGTTGTATTAGAAAATAAATGTTAATGAAAGGTACTCCTGAATTAGTAGGAGTGTTGCCAGCAGATTGAGGAAAGTGATTCTTCCCCTCTATTCAGCACTGGTGAGGCTGCATCTGGAGTACTGTGTCCAGTTCTGGGCCCCCCACTACAGAAAGGATGTGGGAAAACTGGAGAGAATCCAGTGGAGGGTACCAAAAATGGTTAGGGGATTGGGGCAAATGACTTATGAGGAAAGGCTAAGGGAATTGGGCTTACTTTGTCTGGAGAAGAGAAGAGTGAAAGGGGATTTAATAGCAGCCTTCAACTATCTGAAGGGTAGTTACAAAGAGGATGGAGCTAGACCAGGGGTCAGTAACTCCTGGCATGTGTGCTGAGTGTGGCATGCGAGGCCATTTTGCTTGGCACCTGGCGGCCAGCCCCGGCTCCGAGTACCTGCTGCCAGTGACGGGGCCCAGGCTGCTCCCAGCAGGGCTTGCAGCATCCCAGCTTCCTGCTGGGAGCAGCCTGGGATCCCGGCTGGCAGCAGCTCCCCAGAGCCGGGGCCGGCTGCAGCCAGGAAGCTCCAAACAGCTGTGGTGGGCTCTGGCATCAGCTCCGCACCGGTGCATGCAGGTGCACCTCGGAGCGCGTGGTGAGGGAGGGGCCTGAGGCAGCGCAGCCCTGGTCTCTCCCCGGCTCCTGGCATGGAGGTAATGAGCCCGGCACAGCTGTTTGTAGCCAGCCTGGGCTCTGGGCAGCTGCAGCAAGCAGTGGTCAGAGTGCAAACAGCTGTGCCGGGCTGCACAGCTTGGGCATCAGCTCTGTGCTGGCGGTGACATCACCTCCGTGCCGGGAGCGAGGGAGAGACCGGGGCTGCACTGCCTCAGGCCCCTCCCTCACTGCCCGCTCCGAGGCAGGCCTGGACACGCCGGTGGGGAGATGATGCCGGCGCAGCAGCCGGGGCCCCAGCAGCTATCCAGAGCTGGGTTAGCCACTGTCAGCCACAGAGCCCAGGCTGGGGGGCAGGAGCTTTGGGTGGGGGGCAAGGGGCAGCAGGGCTGGGGGGCAGGGGTACAAGCAGGGCATCCTGCCATGTACCCCTTGCCCTCATTTTGTTTTTCTTCCATGCTGGCACTCCAGCACCTTCCGAGGTAGGTACTGTGGTGTTTTTCGGCACTCCAGCCAAAAAATTTTGCCTACCCCTGAGCTAGACTGATCTCAGTGGTGGCAGATAACAGAACAAGGAGCAATGGTCTCAAGTTGCAGTAAGGGAAGTTTAGGTTAGATATTAGGAACAACATTCTCATACGGAGGGTAGTAAAGCACTGAAGCAGGCTACCCAGAGATGCTGTGGAACCTCCACACTTGGAGGATTTTAAGACCCGGCTATGGCTAGACAAAGGCTTGGCTGGGATGATATAGTTGGTCCTGCTTTAAGCAAAGGTTGGACTAACCAACCCTAATTTTCTATGATTCTATAATTCTACTATAGCGAGTGGTGTTGGTAACTCAGCGAGTAGTACTTTTCTCTATATATAAATATTTGACCAGTGCTAGCAACTGTTTAGCTGTTTATGGGTATCATGCTGCTATAAAGTATGAGATTAGAAAATGCACACCTACAATCAAAATATATCATCCCAGGGCTCTTTCACAAATAGAAATGCAAATCACAAAGTGCTATTCTAGTGTCAGTAATTGCATTCTGCCTACCTGAAATTCCTGTTTGGATGCCTTGTTCTTCAGCAGGACCTACCCTAAAATGTTCTGTATGATTGTGTGCAGTGGCAAACAATGGTTTAATTCTGTCCCAAAGGTGACTACCTTTCAGTGAAAGTGATTATATGAACACTAAGTTAACCATTTTGGAAATCTTCGTAGTGAATGCTGCTAAATAAATGTAAAAATTAATTGCAATATACATGTAAATTCAAGTTATGTGCAGAACTACTTTAAATCCACACTGTATGCATATATACTTTTTACAAAGAATTTAAATAATAAAACAAATATTTCACTTCATCCCAGGGCTCTTTTGTAAATCATGGAATCAAGGATTTTAGAAATGGAGTTACACCGATGTCAATAAACTGTTTATCTCTTGGATAACATTATTATCAGGCAGGTCTAGGCAAATTGCTGGTATTCTGTTAGTATTTGACACTCATATAGCATGTGGATATTAATTTAAGGAGCAATGGAAGGCCCTATTCTAATGGTAAAAGAATCACTTAGAATCATATATATCTATGGTACATACTTAATTCAATGTAAGCATCCAAAAAAAAATTACATATTCTGAAAGATGTCTATGCTATCAATTATCTGTAAGGATGTCTGTCCTTTCAAGGGAAATGATGTCATTTCAAGACTTGGCTAGTTTGTTTAGACTACTATACTCGTGGAGGTACCTTAAGCATGTAAAATTTCAAGACTGAATATTTGTGAAATAACAAAGTTAAAAAGGTCAATCAGGAAAGTGAAAGACAAACTAGATATGGGTACATACTGCCCACCAGCTATGAATGGCAAGTATTGTTCTACAACACATCACTAATTGGAAGTTATTCAAAACCAAAGATAAGTGAAGAGAGAAAGTCACAGACAAGATGTCAGTCTGATTAGTCCTTGCAGTGGAGAGGCCATAAGGGCAGATGGAGAGAGAAAGAAATCAAACAGAAATAAGGATGCTGTCCAGCGCAAGTCCGCTACAAGTTGGTAGAACCCCACTGCTGTCAGCAGAGGTACAGGGTTAAGCCTGGCCTTCCAGTTGTCACAATTGGACAACTGGACCCTACCTTTCTCAGACACAGCCAAATCCTGGCTCTGGCACCCAAATCAGCATCCAGATTGAAGAAGAAACATCCTCAGTTGAAGGAGAAAGAGAGTATTGCATCCATGACCCATACCAGTCTTTAACTGCTGGTATACCAGTGTCTCCTCATTATTTCTTCAAAAGTATTGGTGAAGTAATGTGTAGTAAGCAGACACTTTGCACAAAGTACAGGTTGGGTTGGATGGGATGAGTAAGATTATTATTCAGTAAATATCAAAAGTTAGGAACAGAAATACTTGGGGTTGTCTCATTTTCAGTCCTGAACATCTCCGCTGTAGATCTCCCATTGTCCCCCAGTGCACAGCTGGCAACATACATGAGAGTGTCTGCATTTGTTAATGGATTAGGTTTGGCCTCTTGGCCTGAAGTTAATAGGATTAATGAAATGTGCTGCCACTGCTCAACTGGAAAGGGGATACACAGACCCAAGACTTGCTGCTGAGCTCTTATAGCTCTTGTGAGACCTCAGCTAAATTCAGCACCTGCTAAGTTCAGCACCTGTCAGAATCTGATCCAAAGTTTGCTTTCAGGCTCCTATTTGATGTGCAGTAGTAGTCTAGTATGTTTTTCAAAAGCTATTTTGTCACTAGGGAAGTTTCTTCTATGATTAAGTATTGCTCTAGTTCTGTAACCTCCTTAGAATTTCTAGGGGTATAGGTTGTAGCCATGTTGGTCTAAGGACATAGGCAGACGTGGTTCTTTGGGTAAATCTGATTTCTTTTATTAGACCAACTCAGTTAGTTAGAAAAACTCTTCTTTGCAAGCTTTTGGGTATGAATACCCTTCATCAGGCTGAGGAAGCTTCTGCAGTTTGTACATGCTCTTCCTGGTCTTAGAATTTCTAGGCAGACAAGGTTCTTTGGGTAAATGTGATATCTTTTATTAGACCAACTAAATAGTTGGACAAATTGTTCTTTGCGTGCCTTTGGGCACAAACACCCTTCTTTAGGCATAGGGAGAGAATTTCTATACTTTTTCTAGTTGCACGGAGATAGTGAGTGTAAACTTAGGATTCTGCCCAATCTCTTCTTAACTATAGAATAAGCTCTCCATCTTGTAACTACATTCATGCTGTATCATACAGATACAAATCTGGTTAAAAAGTTCCTTTTTTTGGGGTGCATGGAGAAGGAAATTCCAGATCAGTAACAAGGAAGCAAATTACTGTGGGTGAAAGTCACTGGCTTGGCAGACATGAAGAATGGCCTCTGTTCCTAAAGCCAGGAGTGGGTATAACAGCAGCGATACAAGCTTCCTCACACTACCCTGTCAAGCAATTATTGAGGGCTGACAGAGGAGAGAAGTTTTTGCCCTCTAGGCAAAGATTGCATGCTGCTGTCACTTTGATATGGGTATCTCTCTGCTATGAATCGAACTGACACCACCACCTCATTTCAGCTGCTTCAGGTTTCTAGTAGCCATTAGAATACTGCTATGACCAGACGGAGCCAGATTCATATTCCATTAACAATCCCCTCTGCTATCCACCTTCTCTCACACATTTTATTTTAACCAGTGAATCAAAACTGTTCATAAAGCACCTAATACTAACCTTCTCAGCACCAGCAGGGATGCCAGGAGAGTTGGGTTCCAATTCTTGGCTCTGCCACTGATTTGCTGTGTGACCTGAACTAAATCTCATCACCTTTAGTTTCTTCTACTGTATATAATAAGAACAGGATCAGTTTGTAAACCTAGTGAGATCTTGGAATAAAAGATAAGATTTGTTTTTAGATTGCATGCTTTTCAGGTCATTGATTGTGTCTTTGAGGTTCAAAAATCATTTTGCACACTGCAAATGCTAACATGATCTGAAGAGAAAAACAATAATAATATGCATTAACTTATCATTACATGTACTAGAAAAATACACTTCTGTTTTGGATGCACTATTGGATGTTTGACAAGCTTTCATGTTAGTTCTGAATACAATCAGAAAGTATATTTAGTTCAAAGAATTATTCAGCATTGGTCAGGATTATCTGGCAGGCAATCTAACATCAGAATGCATCACCCAGTGTCCTTGGGAATATTCCTGTGGTTTGGTCTGAAACTGTTTGTATCACCAAGATACACAGCTGGATTCTTGGACATCATATGACACTTTACATACTCCCATCAATGTGTTTTTCTTAGCAGAGAGAGGTTTAATTTTCTTATTTAAAAAAGAAGGAAATGCTCTGGGTTGATTTTAAGCATCTTTACATTGCCTCTGTGGAATAGTTAATCCCACCCCCTTAAAGATCATATAATATTTGTTCCAAAGCAATAACAGCTGACATAGCATACATAGCTCTGGGACTGAACAAGTAGGATCCTTCATATGTCACCGCTGTCAACTTAGGACAAAAACTCAGATGAATGGGAAAAAATAAATAAATCTTTTGTTTTCAAAGCTAAATAGCGAAAATGCAGCTAGAAAAGTTCCATAAAGGTTTAGCTTTCAGCAACACATAGCGGAAACAAAGCTGATTCCTCCTCTTGCCATGATCCCTGACCCCAGAGTTTTATATGTCACTGCCTAGAAGGCCTCTAGTCACGGCAGCCTCTGTGCAAGGCTTTCCCAGGACTTTCAGGGTTTTCCTCAGGGGCTGTTTGAGTGGGGGGAAAAAACGGGTTTTAGCACCAGCCTCAGATTTAAAATAGCAGGGGGAGTTTACTGATTAATATTCATGAGGAGGGAACAGTCTGCTTTTTGTTACCATTGCCGTTTCCCATGCAAGGTAGGTTTAGAGGGAGGAATACATTAAGAAAGATATCGGACTATCACAACTACTACCACCTTTAGAGATATAGAAAGGCAGGAGCCTAAGCAGAGCTCAAATGGTAAATATTTAACAGGGAAAGAACTTGCCTCCTATTCTGGC
>NW_005841883.1:1943902-1948275 GCF_000455745.1 Alligator sinensis | reverse complement strand
CTGTATATATTAAACTCATTATTTCATTTTAACAAGGGGAACTGTGTTTCCCCAAGATCACCATCCCCATTGACGTTCTGGGCCTAAGTGGATAGTTCACACACATGCCTATAAATCCCTTCCACCGCAAACACAATTCAATGTTTTGCTTTGTTTGCTTGGTTTTTAAAGTCACTGCAAGCATTCTTTTTGTAGCTGGGAAATCTCTTACTTCCATTTGCTGAGACAGAGTGAGCATAGGCACCAATTGTCTTCTCACTTAAACCAGGGAAATCACTGAAATGAATAAATTTATAACAGTTTAAAGATGGTGTCTCAGAGAAGCATCATGCTACAACATTTTTCAAAAGCAGCTTGGATTTTGGGTTCCAGCATTTAAAAAACCCAGCTTGAGAAAACTTGGGTTTGACTGGCAGGGGTATTAAGCACCCGAATCTTTCTCTAACTTCATGACCTAAGTCCTTAAAAAAATTAGGCCAGGACCTCAACCTGGATACTGCAAAATCAGTGATCACTTTTGAAAGCTGTACACATGATAGAAAGTCTTCCAGACTAGAGAAAAGCAAAGGGTGCCTTGATTCTGAGCTTCTACAGTGGGAGCATCGACATGTGCATATTAATGCGCAGCAGTAAACTCCATCACATATCACACCGGAGTTTATTGCTCCCGGGCACTGCATTTACACATGCACCTGGGACCGCAGCACACTGAGCCTGGTCAGAGCAGCCCTGGCTGGCAGGGGGTCCCTGGGGTCAGCCTACCAGCCCAGGGCTGCTCCGATCTGGCTCAACTTGCTGCAGACAGGCTGGCTGGGGCACAAGGGAGCTACAATGCAGGGCTAGCTGGCAGGCAGCCCCCACACTGAAGCACCCTTGTGCCCCAGCCAGCGGGGTCAGCATCTACACGTGCATTGCTGCGCATGAAAAAACTCCACAGCAGGACAGTACTTGTATTTACAAGTACTAACCTGCTGTGGAGCTTATTAGTTTCCTGTGGCCTAATAGGACTGCGCGTGTGAATGCAGAAACTGTGGAGCTTAATAGGCAACTTATTAGGCAAAATCCCTAATATGGATGCAGCTATATAAATATAAAAATGCTCAGATTAGTACAGTTTGTGCCCGGCTAATCTACACTACACAGGCTTTGCTGGTACAACTAACCTGGTAAAAACCATCTAGTGAGGCTGCCTCTCATGCTGCCAAAAGCAGTTCTTTTGCTGGTGTGGATAACCGGAACTAAGCTATACTGGCAGGGAGCATAGGGTTGCCAGCATAGTTAAGTGGTTAAGGAGGCAATTCTTTATACTTCAGACCAAAAGAGTTATGCCAGCAAACCAAGTTATGGCAGCAAAACTTTGTAGTGTAAATCTGACTGCCTGTTCAGAGACCTGACAAACTATACTGGTATAGGCATGGTTGAATCAATGCTACCTGTGGCTACATTAGGGTTTTCACTGATACAGCTGTGCTGGGGAAAGAACCAGACCTCTAAACACCCTAGCTATGTCAGTTAAGTTTTTAAATGTATACCAGGCCTTAGGGGGGTTTCACTGAACATGGAAGAAGTGTAGGGTAAACAATTTATTTTCTGCATTATAGGCCATAGAGTTCCTGCCAGAACCCCAAGCTTCCCTCTTTCAGAAGTTTCTCCAGAATGCAGAAATGCTCCTCATCGAACACCTGAGGCCAAATCCCAAGGAGCCCTTTCTCATACAGAAGAGAACTGTGTAGTAATTTCGCCAATCCAGACATCCAGTCAACCTGACTTATGAGGGAGGGTCTTCTCTAAAACTCTGTAGCCAAGGCAGAAAGAACTCTGAAGATCCTGCTCCTGCTCTGCCCCACATCAAAAAATGCACGAGCTACTACTACTGAGAGGAGTGGAGCAGCTTGTCTGAGAAACAGTGGCAGTATCCAGATATTTGGCACTTCAGCATGGTACTCCAAAAACAGGGGCACAATAGGAAGGATTGGAAGGATTACTGATGGCTTGTATTGCCCAAAACATTTCCTTTCCTCTGGTTTGGTGTGTGGGGCAGGAAGAGGATCTGCAGGCTTGCAGACACCTGTACCTGCTTACAGAGCCAGCTCTGGTTCCGAGATGAGAAAACGGACAGGACAACTGTTCAGCTGTCATAATGTCTCCTCGGCAGTCTACATGGTCACAAAGCATCTCTGAAGACCAGTGGGTCTCAACCTTTTCAGATGTGAAGCACCCCTTGGAAAATGCCAGCTCTTGCAACAGAAAAACAATAGAGCAGTTTTTCTGTAGCAAATAACTCAGAAAGACCACAACAGGTCAGAATGTTTTTAATGCTATGAATTCCTATTTGACATTTCTAGGTTATCATGTGAATCATATTTGCACACCTAACAGTGCTAGCATTGCTTGACACCCTGCAATGCCCTTGAAAGGAACTCAAGGCACCCCAGGAGGCACCCTGCAACGCCCTTGAAAGGATCGCAAGGCACTGGTTGAGAATCACTGCTGCAGCTGCTGTCCAGGTGGGACCTGTCTTCCAGAATTTGCTCATCATTCCCTGGGTATGGACCCCAACTGGCCCACAGACATGTTACTGCAGTACATGTGGAACAGTGCAGTCAGGATTTTGTCTTCTAGACTAGGTCAAGTGTGAGCCACAATTGAAATGCATTTAAAACAGAGCAGGGGTTTTAACTATGTGAGTCAAAGTGGATTTGGAGCTGTGGGGGTGACTGCACTCGTATACAAGGGAGAAGAGAAGGGGGAGCCATAGTGAATTCCTTCACCCCACTTAACACCTACTGTGGAACAACAGAGAGCTCTCTCAACTCCTGCTCCAAAATAGAACGGACTACTTCTGTAGCACTCCTGCTTTGAAGAATCATGCCTAATTCTGATTCTATTCTGAATGCACATCATGACCTGTATTAAACAGGTAGGCCAAGAAAACCTGCATCTTTCTGCCTTTAGGGACCTGTTTCAGAATACAGAGGACTTACCTTGAACACATTTTCCATACTTTTTGATGTTATGGAACCATCAGTGGAAGTATTGAGAGCATTAGATGCCTGGGTGGCTTATTGATTTGTTATAGTTTTATTAAATTGACTAAAGTTCACTCAGAAGCTTTCCTCTCCACACTGAAACAGCTATTCTGAAAGCTGCCTTGAGATGGGGGGGAAAAAAGGAAACTTGAAAGTTGAAAAATTTATCTAAAGAAACCTGTGATATGAAAATGGACTTCATAAAAGTATATATTATTTATATCACTAATATATTCTTTTGGGATGCAATATTTCCAGCAACTTAAATTCTGGAAAAATTGGATTTTTTGTGTGTGTTATATTTCTAATGACAATGCAGACACACATCTATATGTATTAAAACATGAAGAGAATAAAAATGAGGCTACCAAGGGACTCTTCTTTTGTAAAGCAAAAGGGGAAAGAAAAATAATACCGTAGGCCTCATTTTGTCAGCAAGAGTTGGGAATTATGTTCTTTGTAACCTACACCCACAAAGTAATGACAGACAAATTAAATGCCTGAGGTCATGCAATGACCAGTCAAGACCTTTTTCCCTCTCAGTTCCAATGATTAGACATCTCTGGAGCAAAACAGATTTCTGGGAAACAATACATGAAAATGGAAATTGTGAGAAACAATGGTGTTCAGCATCTAAAAAAGTGTGTTCAGGACCTTATAAATTCAGCATACAAACTGTTTTGCACTAGTGGAAGAAACACTGGGAAATCTGGGTTGAAAGCCACTTTCAGCCAAAGGTCATTCTCCTGGTATAATTAGGGCCAGAGGCTGAAGAAAACAGAAAGAATACCCTGTTTATTTGTTTGTCTATTTTTTTTTTGGGGGGGGGGGGGGGGTGAGACCTGATGCTGATCACATGTACTTTGATTTGAATCAGAAGTAACTGATTCTGATTCAAAGATTTCACATCTGTGAAAAACAAGTGAAATCAGAATTAGACACTTTTTTTCTAATATTGTAACAAATTATTCCCTTGTATCTAGCTAGTTTAGATGCACTTTGCTCTAACTGGAGTGTCAGGCCAGTTTTTGAGATCTTTTTCTCTGATTTCTCAGCCAGCAGCAAGAAATAGGTATGTAGCAAGATCACATATATCCTTCCCACACAAACGTTACCAATTCCAGCACTGACTTCAACAGATTTCATTTCTGAGAGCTGTGTAGCTTCCCACGGAGAAAATATTAATAAAAAAAAAGCTTATTTCCCTATAACAAATAGATTTAAAATTGTAGGACTTGCCTCCTCTCTGTCTCTGGAGATATTTTGAGTCAAAATGCATTTGTTCCTGAATCTGAATTAAAATAATAATAATAATTGAAACTGTCTGTCTCTATACTCCTCCCC
>NW_005841883.1:1932711-1943871 GCF_000455745.1 Alligator sinensis | reverse complement strand
CCCCCCGCCAAAAAAAATCTCCACCCAATGAATCAGTAAATTGTAACAAGAGATTCTGGCTAAACAAGTTTCTAATTCAAATGCTCTTATAGACAAAGAGCTCTTTGAAAATAATATCCATGTTCTGGCTGCTTGTGCTTCTGTGGAAAGTTATGTCTTTACTGTTCATGGAATTCATCTATGCCCTCACCACCATCGAATGTTGAGGGTTGTACACTACGAAAACGTGGAGTTCTCTGAAAGGAAGGCAAAATGCCCTCTGTTAAAGGAGCTCAGGGAAAACAATTTCCTGCCAATTAACACATGACTACTGAAAAAGTTTTGCCCAAGAACAGAGCTCCACATAAGGAGGAATTTTATACCAATACCAGCTTATTGACAGAGTTACCCTTTCTATGGTCCTGGTTTTGCTTCCTCCAAAATAATTGACTTCAGTGCAACCAATACTGGGCCCAGAAGAGTTCAGAGCCAAACTTTTTTTGATCACTGACATTAAATGATTGACAGAAGAACCCCATTTTATAACAAGGCAACATTTGAACAACAGCTTCTATAATTACATCCAAAATTTGTCACATCCATTTTTATCCAGGTGTAAGTAGCTTGGATGCTCTGCATCCAAAATGTATTGGCACTCACAGATAGTGTCACTTAAATACATCACCAAGTGCAGCAAAATTAAATTAACTGATAGTTATTGAGTGGACTGAGAGACTAGCTCTAGATATGCCAGAAATTATTATACCAGAATAATAAAAAACCAGCCAAGGATGTTTGAGACTTCTTGCTGCAAAGAAGCATGTTTGATTATTCAATTATTACAGAGGAACCCACCCCAAGTGTGTGTGTGTTTGTGGTTGGTTTGTTTCTTTGGGGCAGTTTTATTGTTGGAACATCTGGGTAAAATGTAGGACGTGGGAATCAGACTAAAAGATACTTATTCTTAGTATAAATGCACTGGGCATTTTGCATACTAAGAGCAAACGCTTTTCCTTTCCTCTTCTAAATCTTGTAGCTTCTTTGAGGAGGCTGGTGGGAAGAGGTTAAAGGTCACAGTGAGCTGCCAGGAAGAGTGAAAAATGGTGGCTACTGCCCCTGTGCTTGGACTATGTGTTCCATTATTTCTCTTTGTAATGGCAATACCTTCCCATGGAAGGCTTGAATGTTGCAAATTAGTGTTTTGACTTATCTTTCTAATTACCTCTTCAGGTGTAACAGCAAGCCAGATGTTGAGATGAACAAAAGAAGCTGCTTACCAGAGCCCAGTATTGGCATTTGTCACAAATGCCTTTACAATCCTTAAGAACATTACTTTGTTTTTAAGGGGATAAATAGAAAGGTCTTTCTCCTTTTCCTGGAGGAGTAAGGATTCAACCTAATTAACTTTACTCTTGTACAAAAATCACAATGAAAATCTCACTTGTATAAAAATTCTGGATTTCCAAAACCGAATGTCCATATAATGAGGTGCATGTCTGAAAAGATTTAACACACAAACTGAGTGTAGTAGGTGGTGGGGAAATAGGAATATTTTTAAGAAAAGAGAGAGATGAGCTCAAACCAATCTTCTTGTCTCTACTCTAACGAAAGCTGAAACTGATAGGAGCTTTGCCTGAAAAAATACTGAAGAAAGGCTGTAGGATTTGGCCCATAAGCTCTATCATGTGCTCTTTATAAAAAAAGAAATACATCCACTGATGGAAGAGGATGGTTTTGTTTTTAGATCACAGAGGCTGAATGGGCTACTTCCATGCCTGTTGGTAAGAAATCTCTGATAGTACAAGATTTTCATGCTGCTTTAGAATAACCCCTTGAGGACCTGAAACTGAAATCTCTCTCTTCAGCAAAATGTTCTTTCCTCCATCATGAGTGCAGACTGCTTGATTGCTCATAGGGCCCGGGCTTCTGGCACTTAGGGGATTTTTTTTATTTTGAGGTGCATATTACATACCAAGAATTACACAGACTTTACAAAGAGACAGATGGAGAAGAGGGCAAACCGTGTTTTGGGATTGACAACTCTTAGAATTGATTTCTACTCCTATGCTCCCCTCAAGCTTTAGTTTGAGAGCTCATGGACCCTGGGCAAGTCCCTGAATATAGGATGAGGTGCAGAGAACTGTTGTACACATGCTACAGACAGGCTTTTTAGCTCCTCTCACAACACAGATGACTACTGAGTAGGCACCTGCACAAAACTGTGTGGTTACTATGGCCAGTCCAGTGGGGCAGGTGTGTAGGGTCTGATTCAGCTCCCCATGCAGTCAAGGTTTGATTGGTCCCTTATTATGCATGCAGACACAGCAGAGAGATCTGTGCAAGCACATGGCCTGACAGGTTCTTATCTGGACAAAAACCCTGTGGACATGAACTGTGGGCCAGCTTTTCAAAAAAGCTCAGCATGTTGGATACCTAAATGGGAGTTGAGCCCTTGAATATCTGATCCCAACTGGAAATGCTGAGTGCTTAAAAATATGGCCTTGAGCTAATTTAAAAATCTGGCCCTAAGTGGGTGAGTGTTTGCATGTGTACAATTTACTGAAAAAACAGACCCTTATATATTAAAAAAGCAGCTGTGTTCAAAAATCAAAACTGACAGGCAAATCACTTCCAATGCTGCATTTAAACACAAGTCAACTATTAAGTAATAGAAGTAAAGAGAAGTGTCTGAAAAACTGACACTTTTTATTTTAGTTTTGTTCCCTTTTGACTCAAAAGCAGCCAAGCAAATACTGCTCCCTGGCTCAGAGCTGAGGCACTGTTGTTTCAGTCCAAAATAAATGTTGTCAGCCAAGTTATAATACATAAATCAATATTATATCATGATGTGGGTAAAAGTAATGAAGATAAGCAATTATATAGAAGTTTTCATGTTTGGACTATGGAGCAAAATGAAAAACAACTAGATTAGATGCAGATGATTGTCACTTATACAGTTAATGCCTCACATGCACCCAAGGGGTTCTGATAGTACAATAATCACAATCAGTGCAGGCTGTATTTCCTTCAACACCCAGTTAGGTTAGAATAATGTTATTTTTCATGGATTTTCCTGTGTTTTTGTTTTTATATATTTTAGGCTTTTTATGTAGTTGATGATTATCACCTTGTCTTAGAGAGATGCACAGAGATTTTTTTTTTTAAGTTTTAAAAACTTGATTTTTTAAAAACATGTATGAACAGCTCATTGCTGAATGCAGGGCCATCAAAAGACAGACAAGGTTCTTTGGGTGAATCTGATATCTTTTATTAGACCAACTTAAATAGTTGGAAAACAATTATTAAGCAAGCTTTCAGGTTCAAAAGCCCTTTGTCAGGCTAAGGAAGTTTCAGCAGTTGGTGTGTGCTCTTCCTGGATGGAATGAAAAGTAAAGAAGCCAGGGGCTGAGCTGGTATGCATACAAGACAGGTAGTCAGTGAAAATGTAGACTGAGGAATCAGTGGGTGAGAGACAGGCTGGGGAAGTGGGGGAAGAGAGAGAAGGGGGATGAAAGTGAAGAGAGACCTGGGGAGTCAGATGTCAGGCAGGTTATAATGTGTCATAAATCCAATGTCTATATTTAGTCCATGATTTTTAGTATCCAGGAGGTTGGCTCGTCTCTGGGAAGTGTTGTGTAAGTTTCCTTTGAGGATCAGGACTGAGAGATTGGAGAGAGAGTGGCCCTCCTGTGAGAAATGTGCCCCCACCAGTAATTGGGTATTTCTGTCTTTGATGGATTTCCGGTGTACGTTCATTCTGGTGCACAGTTGTTGTTTGGTCTCTCCTATGTATTTTCCATCAGGGCATTTGGTGCATTGGATGAGGTATATTACATTTCTGGAGGTGCAGCTGTAAGATCCTGGGATGCTGATGGCTCTGTTGTGGGGTGTAGTAATAGTGGGGGTGGTGGAGATGTGGGGGCAGGTTTTGCATTTCTTGTCATGGCACGGTCTGGATCCTGGGGTGATATGTCATAACCAGCAGTATGCGATTTGTGGGGGGTTTTCTTCTGTACTGCAGCAGTTCTTCACATGGTATCTGCGTGGCTCTTTCAAACGTGCGATCTATCTCTCTGGAGGAGTGTCCTTGCTGGGTGAAAGCCTTTTTAAGATTGGTGAGGTGGCAATCCCAGGTGTTCTCTTCAGTGCAAATGAGGTGGTATCTGAGGGCTTGGCTGTATATCACAGCTTTTTTGGTGTGTTTAGGGCGATTGCTGGTTCTGTGCAGATATGTATGTTGGTCTGTGGGTTTCTTGTATAACATGGTCTGTATTTTATCATTCTGGATACTGATCATCATGTCTAAAAAGGAGATGTTGGTGCTGGAGTATTCTAGAGAAAGTTGGATGGAGGGATGGTGATTGTTGAATTTCTGATGGAACTCAATCAGAGATTGCAGGTTTTCAGTCCATATGATGAAGATGTCATCGATATATCTTAAGTATAGCAAGGGTTTGATGGTGCAGTTCTTGAGGAAGTCTTCTTCCAGGTGGCTCATAAAAAGGTTGGCATACTGTGGGGCCATTTTGGTGCCCATAGCTATTCCCATCATCTGGAGGAAGTGTTGATTATTAAAAGTGAAATTGTTGTGTGAGAGGATGAAGTGTATAAGGTCAGTAATATCTTTGGGTCTGTATTCTGAGTTGTAATCTTGTTCCTGTAGATATGTAAAGCAGGTTTGGATGCCATCCTGGTGTGGGATGTTGGTATATCAAAAGTAATTTAGCCAATCATCATAATGGCTATCTTCAGTTAATCTACATTCTCTACTCCTGTGGGCATTCTGTACTCCTGTAATTTAAAATGCTGTGAATGTGGCTAATTTACCTCTCCTCAGTGCATTTTTTAAAAATCCCATTTTGGGATTATGATCCCAAAAAATGTAACTCCACTACATCAGACCTGTGATATGTGGTATAGTTTGCTGACTGGCAGAAAGGATCATCATTCCCCACCCCCTCCACACACACACAATTTCTATTATATATATATGCCATATTAAAGGGGTTTTGAAAGATTTGAGATAATTATGTAAATAAAATAAATAACCTCCTTTAAATAAAAAGCACTAAAGCATGCCCACAAATATTTTTTGCATGTGATACATCTTCCATGGGCATGTATGACATGTTTATATAATACAAGCACCCATGCCCACCACAAGGCTAAAACTGTTCGCTAGGGGTTGTCTTTCCTGGTCTCATTATAGAACCTTTGCTAAGAGCTAAACTCTTCTCGGGGTGCCCTGTATTTACCACATTATTGTAGTGTAACTTCTTTGGCAGGTTGTTCTCTGGGAATAAGAACACTGTATTGTTGGCTACAAATGTCCAACTCGGGATCCTTAAAATTCTGGTTTATTAGGCGGATTGAAACACTGTAATGAAGTTAACTCATAAACCTTGGGGCTGGTCCCCACACGCACACACACACACACACATGCACACACACAGTAGCAAGCTACAGGAGTCCGGTATACCTATCCTACAAGCGCTGGAGTCTGCCATCGATGGCCAGTCGAAGCTTCTTTCAGCGTGGTGTTATCTTCCAGAAGGGGGTCGCCAGCTGGTCCTTCTGGCTGGACAGGTCTGGTCGAGTTGGAGATCAAGAGGGCACCACTGAGGGTCACTTTTCACTGCCTTTTATCTGTCCTAGGCAGACTTTGGTGACTCCCCAGTTTTCAGGTTTGCCCAATCCAGGGGTCATTGACCCTCGTGGGACTTCCCCCCTCGGTGGCTACTGGATGGCATCTGTCAGCCCCAGGGGTCGTCCACATGTACGTGCAGGTTTGAGAGTCCATTGATGAATTTTGAATAGGACTCTGGGAGTGGTTGATTTGGAGATATTCAGCCCAAAAGTTGGTCCCTGGCATTGATTAACTCAGGCCAGGGCTTCTAGCCCTTGATCAGTGAGGTTTAGAGATTTCCCGGTTGTTACATTGTCTTCTATTGAGTTCTTCCGTTAGTTCATCTGCAGTTTTCTTAGGTGTTAATTGCTGCCTGCTACCATGTTACACATTCAATCACTGATTCACTCACTCTTTCAGGGGCCAGCCTGATACAGGGAAGGGCAGTTTGATTCCTGCCCTTGTTAACATTGTTACAATGTATAACTTATTTATGAAACTAAACACATTCAGTTGAAAGTTGAAAGGTGAGGAGTATAAAATATAAGCTACAAATATAATGCCATGGCACACAAATAGATAAAAAATACCAAAATACAAGGGGAGATACAAAATGCACACATACTCAAAACACAATTCCTTATCTTAAAGTGAAAGAAAGAGGAAGGAAAAAAAGGTAGAAGAGGAAAAACATATCCAAGGAAGGGAGAGCAACTGCAGGCAAGAGGAAAAGGGGTCTTTCTGCTACAGTATATTGTAGATCAGGGTGCTCAACTCCTGGCCTGTAGGACAGACCCGGCCTGCAGAGCCATGTAATCCAGCCCACAAGCCTCCCCATGGGTCTAGAAATTTGGCAGTGGGGGAGTGATTGAAGTTATTATTCCCCTGACACCAAATTTTCAAGACCCATGCAGCTGGGCCAGGCCTGCACAGAGGGTTTAGGTCTCATTCCCATGGAGCTGAATCAAGTCAGGGCCTGATATAGTCATGTGAGAGCAGCCTAGCCAGAACCCAATGCAGCCATTATCATGTGGCTGCATAACCCCCTGCCAGACCATTTCCATGCAGTTGGATCAGGCCACAGCTGGAACAGCACCACATGCTGGACCAGGCCCACAAACCAGATCCAACCCACAGATAGACTTGGCACCATTCATCTGGCCCACGAGCCAAAAAGGTCAGGTACCACTGTTATATATGACTGTCTGTTATACTCTTGGTTTCTATCACACATTTCAGTAGCTTCATTTCCATGACAGAGGTCATTAGAGTCACAGCACCATGACACTCCTATTAAAGTGATTTACTTGTGGGGGCGGGGGGAAGTGGTGGCTGGAGCCGCTCACAGGGGTTGGAGGCGCCGGGTACAGACCCCAGCGCTCCCAAAGGTAGCCCTGGGGACCCCGACACTGCAGGGAACCTATCCAGGAGGGAACTGGAATCAGGGCTGGAGCTGTGCAAGCTGGTGCTGCGCCAGCTTTTCAAGCAGCTGGTAATCAGGCTGGGTGGCAGCCGGCTGATAACGTCAGCTATGCCCACCACCATGGGAGATTTAAAAACCCCATTGGAATCCGGGTATGGGGGAAACCAGCATGGGAGATGCCCAGCTCGTCGGGGTGGACTCCAGCCAGCACATCAACACTGATCTGACAGAGTAGGGCAGGACCAGTGTGGGGAAGATAGAATGCACTTCCCCACACAGAGCACCCGGGGGGGCTCTGGGCTATCCTGGTGTGGGGAGCCTGGAGTCGCTGCAGCCATCCTCAACCCAGCAGAGGGCATGGCTGTGCCAGACCTGACAAAGGGACGGTGCAGGGGAAAGAAACAGGGACGAGTGCCAGGCTGACACCACAAGCCTGCACTCTCCCCTGAGACTGACAGGGTGAGGCCCGAAGAGAGGCCATAAGGAGCCAGAACCCATAATTAAGAACGATGTCCAATAGCCCGCACAGTTGGCGAGTGGACTAGGGTGTAGAGGAGGCAGAACCCCAGAATCAACGGCACCGACCCCATGACTATTACCATCCCCAGGACAGTGTAGGAACACCACTGAACCCCTCCTTCAAGTATATTTCCATCAAGTCATGGCAGGCGAGTCAGGGTGCCTGGCCCAGGGAGTGGGAGATACTCGCACCACCATCTGGGGGCATCACAGGGAAAATCTTCCCTTTCTCATTTGTGTTAGAGAATTGGTGACACCATTGTATTAAGCTACACACAATCACTTAAAAGAGGTGAAATGCATAAATATGTCCTTACACCATACAGTCTGATTCCAACTGGCACTAGATGTTCACAAGTCCAGCTGACTTGTCTATGCTGTGAAGACTTAACACCTATTAGGATCAACCAATTAACATAACTACCAATAACATCTATGAATCTATGAATCTATGAATTAGTAACAGGACTTTGAAAATAGAACTCTAAAAATTATGATTCAATATGGGAAGTAAATTATTAATACCTTTTTTACCCAAAGTTTAGAGAAAAGAATAGTATCTTGCCTTCTCCCAATACATTATAAAAATAATAGTTTAACAGGAACATGGGGATCAAACTACCTACTTTGATTTTATGACTGGAGAGAGTCTTTCAATAAATTATTTAATCACCACCATTCCAAATTATTCTGTTATGTGGGTCCACAATTACTTCTTTCTCCAGTTTGCACAGAGGAAAATCTGATAAACCAAAGGCCCTATTTCCATAGCCATTGCACCTAAAGGCAATTATTAGGCAGATTCAAGAGCTGAGAGGGATCAGTTGCAAGAAAAAGCAATATTATGGAAAGAGAGACTAAACAATGATGCATGTGTGAAACTGAGCACTGTATTCCAGTTGGGGACCTTGGTTACATGAAGGGAGAATACTTTTCTCCCAAGCTATTGACTTATTTAGGCCTTCAAATGTATTTTCTGATGCTCATAGGTTGCACTTCTCTACCACTGGCAGGAACCAGGGCAGCAGGCTAGCTAAATTACCACCAGCTGGCCCTAGTTACCTGAGTGGGCTTGGTTGTCAGTGACTTAACTACCAACAGCAGCTCCTGTTGCCTGCTGGGTATGGGTGCCAGCTTTACACAGCAGCCCGTTCAGTAACTAGTTGGCTACTCAATAGGACAGATGCCTCTGGGCTAGTCCTGCATGTCTGATTCCTTGGTCCTGCTAGTTTCCTATCCCTTAGATCCTGCTTGTTGGCTTCCTAGCTTTATACTGGTTCCTGCCTGCCTGTTCCTAGTTCCAGATGTAAACCTTGACCCCTGGCACTTTCAGACTGCCTTGCTGGCTCCTTGACTACTTCTACTTCCAGAATCTATTCCAGAACCCTGTCCTCTGATGGCCAGCTCCTGTCTTGTGGTTTGGCTTGGCAATTGCCCATATCCTTGTCCTGGACAGTGATAGCTGGCCTCCTCTGTACTTCATTGGCTAGTGATGCCAGTCTTAATTCCTGCCTCCTATTCCTGACTTCCCCAAGTTGACTACCGTAGTCCTGGTCCCTTCGGCTAGGGACAGACATTCAAAAAGCCTGAGCCTTAATCGATTCAATCTTTGCAGGTTAGTCTAACCTGGCTAGGCTATACTAGTTTGCAAGCATACAGACATTCCCTCTGGACTGAGAAAATGCAGGCACATGCCTGCAGTGGCTCAAGCTAGAAGCCAAGGGGTGCTACAGCAGCCTTCTCTTCCTTTCGGCAGTACTGAGCTGAGGGGAGGCATGGTCAGGCCCCAGCAGGATTAGGGAGGGGTTCCCCTCCCTCACTGTTCCTGATCAGCGAGGGAGCCACAGGGAGTTGATAACACAGCATTTAGCACTCCATCAAGAAAACAAAAGCCTCTCTCATTAGTTCAAACTCTTCTTAAACAACTTTTTTCCAAGGAAGGAACAGAGGGTTGTTACCAGCTACCTGTTGACTAGCTCCAAAAAGCCCTAAGTGGACACTGTCCTGTCTGCCTTTGTCCTAACTGCCTTACAGAGACACCTCTCAGCATTAGCTATCATACCACATGCTGGCTATGGTCCATGCTGTGGGAGAGGGGAGGGGGGAATCCCTGCTTGAGCAGGGAGTGGTAAGCACAGAGGGCAGGGACTGGAGGAGGGCAGGGACTGGAGGAAGCCAGGCAGATGCTGCTGTGCCTACAGTCTCTGCGGGAGCTGCAGCTAGGAGGCAGAGGGGTGGGGCCAGCCCTGCTCTGGAGCAGAGATTGCAGCCCAGGGCTGCAAAGCATCTGGGATGCTGGGGGACTCTGGTTTAAGTTAAACCAGGAAGGGGTCTGGGACAAACATTGCATAAACCAGTTGATCCAAATCAGTTAAGTCTGATATACATTCAACCAGGTTTGTCTCTAACGAGTTTCAGCCATTTTCAGACTGGTTTATGTGCACTGAACTTCTTTTCTGTTACAGGTTTAAACCAGTTTCTGATCACTTAAACTGGTTTATATGTAATGTCTGTCCCTAGCCTTCTAGACTTGGATGGTTGACCTGATTCCCTGGTTCTAATCCAAACCTTTGTTTCCCTCACCTTTCCTACTTCTAATACCCTGGTTTGTGGACCTCTACAGTCAAGCCCTGACCACCTGTGCCCAGTTGTTCCCTGACAACCATGTCCCATACAAGGATCTCAAAGGACTCAAAATACATAAGAATTTGCAACCACATTTCACACTGAGGCAGCAGTAGTAGTTTCACAGGTATGGAGCTGGGAGCAGAACCCATACTTCTTTACTTGCTATTCTGTGCTTTAGATGTAAGACACACATGAATTAGCGACTACAGAATTCCCTGGTCTTCCCAAATACCAGTAAGAGCCTCTAAGTTCCTGCAATAATAAATTCTATTGCCTATTTGTTACACAATCATTTAGAGTAACGGAAAACCTTTGATATATTTCCTGTTATTGAGTTCTAAATCTAGGGGACGCAAAGTCTACAGGGTGTAATTTGTCAGCAGAGCAACTAACGCAGTGAAGGTACTCATCCGCACTGAAAGAAAAGTTACTGTTCCATACGGCTTCATTGCTGTTCATATAACCCAGCTCTAGGCAGTGTTGTCATTGCCAGGAGCCTTCTGGTTGAATTCTGCCAATAGGGTGAATTAGACCCACTGATTTTTAATTCCATCCAAGGTCTCCATATTTTCAATAGTGCTTCCAACAGGACCCTGATGCCTTGATCAAATTTCCTCCAGCCAGCTTCTCATACCTCTGCTAAATGAACATCTTCTTGGCCTCTGAGATGGTCCCTTGAAGTCAGGAGTGAGATGTCATGGGGCAGCACTGCCGTACTCTTGTCTTGGGCCTTTACTTTGTAGTGTTGCAAATTTAGTGTTTTTCACCAGCACTAAATATACTTTCACTCATGGCATTTTTTTAATGAAATATCATTACAAAGTGGGAAAAAATTCACTCTTCTAAACCTTGGGTTTTGTGGGGGGGGGGTTAAAATTATTAACTGGACAGGAACAGAAATAATGCTTTTTTAAATGTTCATCTTTTGCTATAAAGTAAATGCTGCAGCATCTCGGTTGGGGTTTTTGGCGGGGGGGGGGGGGGT